>NC_142931.1:45609018-45641518 GCF_046866305.1 Octopus bimaculoides | reverse complement strand
CATGAGAATTTATAAACATATATAAACATACGAAGATTTATAAATATATAAACATTCATAAATATATAACATTTTTGAAGATGTAAAATTTTATAAAGATATAAACACATAAGTATATATTCATAGATATACTTGCGAGGTCCGAATGTCCGTATTAGAGTCAATGAAGTGGGTATATAAGAAACCTAGTATATATATATATATATATATATATACATATATATATATATATATATATATATATATATATATATATATATATATACATATATATATATATATATATATATATATATATATATATATATATATATATATATATATATATATATATATATATATATATATATATATATATATATATATATAATTTAGATTATATATTCAGGTGAATATGGTACTTAAGTTTAGGCACCAGAATTTAGTATGCTATTATCCATGCAGTTTCAAAATAAGGTGATTAAAATCAAAATGAGCAATATAAACATTACACGTAATGTTTACATTGCTCAATTAAATGGAGTCGCATGAAACGATCGTACTGCATTAACTTTGGATACCCTTGTTGCTTATTTTGATATATATATATATATATATATATATATATATATATATATATATATATATATATATATTAAACGTAAATTGAAAACAGAACACAAAGGATATCACGGTACACGTGTTTCAAGCTTTATACACAAACTGTCATTACATCAGTATATATTGTTGATATAAAGGATGGTTTAAAGCTATCTTCAGCCGCAAACATTTTCAGTCTCAAGATTACATCACAAAGAAAAAAGAAAAAGAGAGAGAAAAAGGAAAAGTCCACTTTTACAACCAGTCGTTGGGGTGATATTTTTAAAGAATTAGTTAGTCAAATATCGCAGGCCAGTTTCACAAATAAAAGTAATGCATAGAAACCGAAGTTGCTAAATAAAGAAAAGTATGCACATTGAAAGAACTTAGCGCAAACCAAAGAAATGCACGTTAGAACTAAAAATGCACAATCAACGAAATTTATGGTAGAGTACATCACACAACAGAACAGGTTGCTTGCATAACTCAACATAGCTTTACTGGTAAGTAAATGCTTTAATGTGTCTTAAGAAGACAGAATTCAATAACCAAAAGGTCCAAATTCAAATTGAGGACAGTGTCTAATGTCAAAACATCTAGGTTTTAATGAAACAAAAAATAGACGCGAGGGAAAATATATAAAAGTAAGCAAAAGTATTCTCAGTAACAAGACTTTGCAATAAATGAATATACTGAATGCTTATGAGATTGTCTCACCAATCTACACTGACTTTGAGTCTGACGGAAAAGGAACAATTCTGCAGTGAAATAATTTTGTTTCTCTAAAGTGAGGCAGGCTCTAAACACAATCTGCATTCACAAATCTAAAGCAAATTGAGCTGAACGCTGATGGTATTTGATGGGATAAAAATGCTTATTGGTTAAAAATTGTTATGGGATATGCTGAACAGATCAAGCAATGGTAAGTCAGTTTTGTTTTTAGTTTTAGACAGCATGAAAGTTCACTACAAAAATTGTTCGACACTTTCGTGACTTCAAGTATCTTAAGGTCACACGCTTCGCCTGAGTGAAACAGCGAAAACTGAATTAGCCTTTGCTAACAGGAGTGTTCCATCTGCGATCGCTTAACAATCATAACCATCTGTTAGTAAAATCTCTCTCGTGACTTTCTTCAGTTGTTTGGATTTCAAACCAATATTCTGCAAGAAACAGCGTGCAGATCTTTCTATAAAACAGCGACATCTGACCTGAGTGGAAAATGATGCTGCATGAAGTCCTTGATGAAATCCTCACCAACAAAGCCTTATATCAATTCTAAAAGTAGCTACCGACAAGGTTTTCAGAGTCTTCTGTTCTGGGAAAGTTGAGCAGACTGGCTCTGACCCTATGGTTTATCCACTGGCAAATGTCCGTCTCCAATTGACAGGCAGCTTCAATACCTTTCGAGATAACTTAGGTGATGACTTGTGAAGGACACAACTTTCCGATGACACAATACAGACAAAGCAAGCATATGGATTACATTACTACTTCACGTCTGTGAATCGATTGTTAGTTCATGGAAGGAAGAAAAAGCTGATATTAAATTTAAATCATTCAATAGAATGTGAGATTTCTAATGCACTGACTGTCACAGAAGACGAATATCTGCAATGGCAACAACAACGACGACGACGACGACGACGACGACGACGACGAAGAAGAAGAAGAAGAAGAAGAAGAAGAAGAAGAAGAAGAAGAAGAAGAAGAAGAAGAAGAAGAAGAAGAAGAAGAAGAAGAAGAAGAAGAAGAAGAAGAAGAAGAAGAAGAAGAAGAAGAAGAAGAAGAAGAAGAAGAAGAAGAAGAAGAAGAAATGCAATCTAAAATTACAGATAATAATGATAAAGAGGATGCCTAAGATGATATCATTTATTCAACCTGCTGATTATAAATGTTTATTCAGTTCAAAAGAAGATGAACTTTCTGATATAGCAGCATTTTAATGAATTTTTGTGTTTGAAATGTTAAACATTTACCTTGTAATTGGATTTTAAAGCTCTATTAATTTTCTACTTTAGTTTTGTATGTATAAATAAAGCTTGCAAATTCATTTTTGTTCACTGTAATTTATCTTTTTTCATTTTAAAATTCATAGCCTAAAACTGCATTGAATTATCAAATTAGAAATTAAAATTCAGTATTGTGATGAGCGACTTCAACGAAGTTAATTGCTCGAGTTTATTGGATAGGAATAAAACAGCAATGTAAATATTCATAAGAGCTACAGGGCTATATTTAATTAGAAGGACACGGTTTTTGATGCGTATACTAGATAATTTTTGATATTATTACTGTATTTTGGACTTTTCCCTTTATTCACTTAAAACAGTTTTCAGCTATAGTTGCAACGCAATAGCTACATCTTGAATTGAACCAGCGCCTCAAAAATATCATGTGTAATTGTCGACTCCTCAGTATAACAAAAAAAAGAAATCTGCTTAAATAAGGATTCGAATTTTACACGAGTTTATACAGTATGTATGTATGTATGTATGTATGTATGTATGTACGTACGTACGTACGTATGTATGTATGTATGTATGTTTGTATTGTGTGTATGTATGTATGTATTGTGTATATGTATGTATGTATGTACGTACGTATGTATGTATTGTGTGTATGTATGTACTTCTTCAACGTTTCTTATTTTGTTTTTTACACGTTACCTCGTGTAGGATGAACTATGTAAAATGTTAGAAAAAGAAACCTAGCTGTTTCTAGATTACATACCAATACATACTTCTAAAACAAAATTTATTCAAGGGCCTTTCAAACACTATTGTAGATCCATAATTTTCTATTTTGTTGCATGGACCCCTTTAAAATCTTATATGGACCCCCAGGGGCCATATAGACTCCGGTTGAGAACCACTGATGTAGAATAAAATAGAAGTTCATTAGGGAATGAGCGAAGGATGGGGAGAAAAATTATAAAGTAGAGTCACAACAAAAAGGTTAAGATAACCTAAATTGGAAATGGGTATGTGATGTTCAATTAAATAATAATATAAATAATGTGTGTGTGTGTGTGTGTGTGTGTGTGTGTGTGTGTGTGTGTGTGTGTGTGTGTATGTGTGTGTGTGTGTGCATATATTAGTATGGGACAGCACCACCTGTAAACAACATGAAGTACAAAAACAAACGAGCTAATTGCGCAAACAATGAAACAGAAAATGGAAAACAGGACAAGTAACATAAAGAACGACCCTCCATCAGTTGTGGGCTGTCTCTCTATTCCTCATTTCGAGCATTCATCGACAATATGAGTCTTCGAAGACAATTGCTACCATAACATCCAACATTTTATTTTGGATTTATGGAGGGTCAAAGTTGGGAACAAAAACAGGACAGTAGAGACATACAAGGAAACCAATCGGAAACAAACACGGAGGGCCGTTAGACCAAAACGAGGGGAAAATAGTGAGTGCTGAGAGAAATACATACATACATATATATATATATATATATATATATATATATATATATATATATATATATATATATATATACAAACATGTATATAAATACATAGTGAAACTAGTAGAAATGAAACTACTAATATATATATATACAAAGTGAATGTAATTGAAATTGAAAACATAAAATAGTGAAACTATTATGCCACATTACAATGGAGATGTTATTGTTTGACAAGTAATACCGAAACTGTGAAAGAGATAAGAAATGAGTCCGGGTTCGATTAAGCAAGAAGTTGAAAAGTTCTTTGACCCATGACACTCCATGGACCCTAAGTAAGGCATGTGTAAAATTTGAATGAAATCGGTTGGGTAGTTCTCGAGTTTTAGTGATGCACACATACAGACACACACAGAGACAGACAGAGAAGCAGATAGACAGACACACATTCTCAGTTTTATATATATAGATAATGGCGGATAACAATGTAAAAAGTCAATTAGTCGCTGAATCATTACACGTAAACTACATCTTTGTTTCGGTGATCCCTACAATGCAAAGGTAACTAAGAACATAAGATAGGGATCATGTAGTTCCATCAAAACTAAACATCACACTGAGAATGAAACTTCAGGCAACGCTTCTTCACCTTAATTTACAAGATTTACTCTGGAATCATTTTATATAAACATAAGTGTTATGTCTCAAGCTACTGCTATCTAGCACGTTCGGATAATCTCTACTCAACCGCTACACAACTGCTACTCGACTGCTACTCAACACACCTACCACGGCCAGACTACCTCTATTTATATGTCTTGGGAGATCCTACTTCTTCGCCTGGGGGCGTCGACACAACCATAAGCTATTTATGCCATTCATCGAATAAATTAGGCACTCCTATCCAAAGTAATGCTTTAACTTTAACTTAACTTTAACTAGTTTCAGCTTCAGGCCTGCGGCCATGCTGGGGCACCGCCGTTAACTTTGCTATACATTTACTTCTTGAAACCGCCTCTGATATGCGGCATTGGGCGAATGAGATACTAACACTGCTTCCCTCATCTGCATTTCCTGCCGTAAGGTAGGCTTATTCGGAACTCTTGACAAGAATACATTCAGTTTTGTATTGAAGACACTTACTTCCACTCCATGTAGGTCTCTCAAGATTTTTGAAAGGAGATTGAAGAGTTGTGGGCCCTTGAAAATCAAGGTGTTACAGTATCTGATTGTGTATCTTGATGGCAATGTTGGGATCTTAGGCACTATGCAGTATCACCCCTTTCTGATCATTGCGTAACTTTCAATGCCACAATTTGTTACATGTCCTTCTAGGATGTTTCAAATGTATAGATTAACACTCTACTCTTACAACGAAGGTATGAAATATATATCACTGCGTGTCTTTCCCGCTTTCGTTCTAGAGGGTAGAATCTTAATTATTTTCAAACTTTCACCATAACTAACATGTCACATTGAAACGATGTTGTTTGTGTAGCTTTGCTGGATTACTTCCGAGTTCTACTGTTAATTTTATACTGCTTAATTTCACAACGCTCTTTATAAGCGATTATGATTTTCTTTCAATTACATTCATTAATTTTCTTTTCATTTGATGCTTGCCATTTTATATACATAAAGCGAAGGATCACTTTGTCTGAAGAGCAGGAGCCAGACCTTTCCCAATGCCTTTGTGACTGGTAGGAGGAGGGGAAAAAGTTATCCTCAGACAGGAAAACTTTGTACAAATACAACAAAGTTCACTATACAAGCGGCAGTTGAGGGTTAACGTTTGTTTTAAAAGAAAACGAAAGATTAAGTGTTCCGTCCAAAACTTGATGGTACCTAAAAATAAAAGGCAGGTCATCGCTTGAAAATTTATTTTTTCTTTTCTTTTTTTTTTGTATCGCAGGCTTGTTCTGTCAAGGCTGAATCGACACTGTTAAGACGCACAAGAAAATCAATCAACGTCAGTCACTAAACAAAGTAGGTTAGTAGACGTAACAAATTTATTTCTCTCTGGGTGACCTTTGAAGTCGTGTAAGGACATGTTAACTCCCACCACCACCAGCAGCAGCAGCAGCAGCAGCGGTACCTGCTGGCAAATGCTTACCTGTTATTATTGTCATTCTTGTTTCTATTGTTGGTACTGTTTGTTTACCATGGTGGTGTGAAGTTTTGCTGGTCGCTTACGTGAAAGCCGATAAGATATGAGTCAATTTATGCAGGAAAAGGATTGGCGATTTATTTGCTTTTTTTTTTTCATTTATTTTCTATCTTCGTCATCGATAAAAAAAGAACGAATAAAGATATAAAAAAATACATATAAACGTGTACACATAGACAAATACACGAAACTATGTCTCTAATATGGTCGATGTATGTATGTATATATATAATATATATAAAACTATTTCCCCCTCTCTCTCTTTATATATACACACACACACACACACACACATATATATATATATATATATATATATATATATATATATATATATATGTGTATGTATGTATGTATGTATGTATGTATGTATGTATGTATGTATATGTACATACACACCTCTGATATATAAATACACAAACAAAAGCACACGCCTACTCACATTTATTACACAGTTAAATGGATTTTCACCGGCATCGGCGATCATTGGGTGAATTAGCTGCTCGCTAAAATTCACGTGGCAGTAGATGACTATTTCAGTAACACGTGTTCTTTTAATGAGACTCTCAACCAATTTCGGTATGAAACAATGCATTACAAGGTTGGCGCTTTGAATTTCAATCACTGATCGTCTGGTGGGCTTCTTCACAGTCTCTGTGAAGTCAGTTTTACTTATAAATTATGGGCCGAGCATAGGCTACGAAACAAAATGTGACTTGCTCCAGATGTCACATAATGGAATCGAACTTGAGGCTTCTTGATTTCGATGGTATCTTTCTTTACCATTCGGCCATGCTACATCCACATAACATGGCTGATAGTTAGCAAGGTGGGACACACATAGGAAAGAAGAAAACAAAGGACCACTGGTGAGGTCACAGAAGTGTGACGAAAGAACTCTGGCCGAAATATGATTAATGTAATGTAATGTAATATAAAGCTGAAGCAAATTAACACCAAATATACAGAGCGTGTGTTTTTATTGGCTAAACTGGCAATATGACCACCCCCAAGTACAACAACAAATATATATATACTCTTTTACTCTTTTACTCTTTTACTTGTTTCAATCATTTGACTGTGGCCATGCTGGAGCACCACCTTTAGTCGAGCAAATCGACCCCAGGACTTATTCTTTGTAAGCCTAGTACTTATTCTATCGGTCTCTTTTGCCGAACCGCTAAGTTACGGGGACGTAAACACACCAGCATCGGTTGTCAAGCGATGTTGGGGGGACAAACACAGACACGCAAACATATACACACACATACATATATACATATATACGACAGGCTTCTTTCAGTTTCCGTCTACCAAATCCACTCACAAGGCTTTGGTCGGCACGAGGCTATAGTAGAAGACACTTGCCCAAGGTGCCAATGTATTTTTATTTTTATTTTTATTTTTATTTTTATCTTTACTTTTATGGCTATTATTTATAAAAAATATATAGATATGCATATACGTATGCTTAATTGGATGTATGTATATTTTTATGCACAGATATATTTATGCATAAATTTCTTTATATATTCATATATGAGTGTATTTGTGAATATGTATGGGTGCATATTTGTTTATGGGTATTTTTATATATATAAAAATATATATATGTATCTGGGTATGTGTATGCATGTGTATATATATATGTATGTGTATATATATATATATATATATATATATATATATATATATATATATATATATATATGTATATGTATGTATATATATATGTATATATATAGGTGAGTATATGTATGTGTATATATGTATGTAGGTATGTATGTGTGTGTATATGGATGTGTATACATGTGTATATATGTGGGTGTGTATATATATATATTTATTTATATTTATGTATGTAGGTGTATGTATATGTATTTGTATGTATATGTGTATATATGTGTATATATGTATGTATACGTATGTATGTGTATATGTGTATATATATGTATTTATTTATTTATTTTATTTATTTATGGGTTTCAGCCAAGTAGCTGTGGTCATGCTGGAGCACCACCGTGATTTTCTGTCTTTATGCTTTGCTCTCTTCACGTTCCTTGCATGGCTCTTCTCCTACACTTGATATAGTCCAATCAAGATTTTGATGGCACATCTGGTATATAAGAGAATTTGACATCGCTGCCCTAAACTGTGTCTCATTTCGAGCCATTGGTTCGTCTGGTATCGTGGAGAGGAAAGCGTCGAGTTTTGTCTTGAAGACCTCCACATCCGTGTCTTGCAGGTCTCTCAAATGTTTTGGCAGGGCATTGAAGAGCTGAGGTCCTCTGAAACCGAGGCTGCTGCAGTATCTTGTTCTTATGTGAGATGCAGTGGACGGCACCTTTGGCACCATGCAGTGGCGACCCGTGCGGGCATTCCTGTGGTATTTGATGCCAAAGTTCGGCACCAGTCCTTCCAGTATTTTCCATATGTATATTATTACATATCTCTCCCGCCTGCGTTCCAGGGAGTAGAGACCTAGTGCCTGCAGTCGCACCCTGTAGTTCATCTGCTGGACTGTGGCGATCTTTTTTGTATAGTGCCTCTGAATTGCCTCGAGTTCTGCTGTCCGTTTGACACTGTGTGGTGACCACAACTGAGAGCAGTAGTCTAGGCGGCTCAGGACAAATGTCTTCCATAGAGTCAACATAACTTTTTGATCCCTTGTACGGAATGTCCTCAGTATCCACCCCGCCAGCTGTCTGCACTTTGCTGTCAACTTGACAATGTGCATGTGAAATGATGCATCACTACACATGTTGATGCCCAGGTCTCTCACGGCTTGTGATTCTGGGATTGCAGTACCTCCAGGTCCTGTGTATGCCAGTTGGGAGGCACTTGTGGCCTTGTAGCGCAGTACTTGAATTTTTTCCGCATTGAACTACATATTGTTTTGCTCCTGTCCACTCATATATTGCATTTAGGTCATTCTGTAGGCTTACAATATCATCAGGATTCTTTATTGCCTGAGATAGTTTTGTGTCATCAGCGTAGCTAGTGACAGTGGCTCTCCGAGTGACCGTGGGCATGTCCAGAAGGGCCACTATGAACAGTAGTGGCCCCAGGACAGTTCCTTGCGGAACACCGCTCAATATTTGTGTTTCCCTAGATAGTTCTCCATTGGCTGCAACTGTCTGACTTCTACCATTCAGGAAGTCATGCAGCCATTCTCCTAATTTACCAGTTATGCCAAGGTTTCGCAGCTTGTGACATATCAAGCCATGATCAACTTTGTCAAAGGCTTTTGCAAAGTCGAGATATATCACATCAACATTTGAATGGTCAAGTAGCTGCTTCAGGACCCAGTCATAATGCTGCAGGAGCTGCGTGAGGGAGCTTCTACCTGGACGGCAACCATGCTGGGTCTCATTCAGCAAGCCATTTTCTTCTAGGAAAGCAATCAATCTCTTTCTGACAATTCGTTCCATGTCTTTGCTAATATGTGAAGTCAGAGAGATGGGCCTGTAGTTCCCAGCCTCTGCTCTGCTTCCGCCTTTATGGATAGGACATATGGTGCCTTCCTTCAGCTTTTTGGGAAGTTTACCATTTGCAAGGAAACTCTGGAAGAGTATCCGGAGTGGTCCTGCTAATTCTTGTTTACACGACTTTAAGAGGACAGCCGGGAAACCAACGGGGCCAGTTGCCGAATTTAAGCTCATTTCATTTATGGCAGCTATTACATCTTCCTCTTCAATGTCAATGTAGGTAATGGATGCAGTCTTTTTCTGTTGAGTGCTATTGTCAAAGAAATCAGCTGGGTTCTTTATCTGCATGTGACTCAGAGGAGAAGTGAAGACACTCTTGAATTGTGCACTGAGCACTTCACTTATCCATGTGGGATCCGCAGTCAGTGAGCCATTAGGCAGGAATAGGGGTCCTATCTTATACTGTACCGTAGCAGTCTCTTTTGCAAATCTATAGAAAGCCTTGGGGTTTGTTTTTATGCTTTCTACTGCTCTCTTCTCCTTCTCTGCTCTCTCTTTTTCATGGGAGAGTTTAATCTTGTTTTCTATTTCTAACAGTGTTAGCTTTAATTTAGCCCTTTTCCTATCCCCCAGTTCTCTATTTAACTGGTTTGAGACCTTTGTTCTGTGTCTCATAAGGATTTTCCTGTCTCTAGGAATTCTATTGGCATGTTTGCTGGTCTTTCTATATGGCACGTATTTGGTGCATATGCCTTGTATAGTTGACATAAAATGACTTAGTTTGAGGTCATTGTCTTGTATAGAAAGGCTGTCATGCCAGTTTTGATTTCGAATCTCTCTGCGAATTGACTTCCAGTCCGCCCTGTGGAAATTCAGGTTGGATATTGCTTGAGTCCTCCTGGTGGGGTGGGTGTCAATGGGTTGCCTAGGACCATACATAGTTAATTCTATAATGTTATGATCTGAGAGAGATGTGGGCGTTATTTTCACATTATGGATTAGGCTCACACAGTTTGTGAAGCAGAGATCTAAAATATTGCTTCCTCTGGTTGGTTGGAGTATCACTTGTTCCATGAACAGCATGTGGGATAGTTCTAACAAAGACTTTGCCTGGCTTTGTTCATGCAGTGACATCCCAGAGAGGATGTGACCTTCAGGCCATTTAACATTTGGGAGGTTAAAGTCGCCTAGGAAAAGTATATTGATGTGTTAGTCCAGATTTGTCAAGACCTCTTCTATGCGTCTGAGGCTGTCCTCAAATTTACCCTCCTGCTTTGTTGTATTTGGTGGACGGTATGTTGAGCATACAAATACATAAATCTGTTTTATGTGTACTATTAAAGTATCACAGATAGAGTTTGAGTGTGATAGGAGTAGTAGGGGTGTAACATCTTCTCGGATGTACGTTGCAACTCCCCGATGACTTCTATCCCTCCTGTCTGCTCGGAGCACGGCATACTCTGGTATGTTTATCTCCGCATCTGCTATATTAGGTGTTAGATGCGTTTCAGTAAGCACCATGCATATTGCTTGATTGCATGTAACTAGGTCTTTCAAGTATAGAAACGTGTCTTTGAATGCATATGTATATATGTGTGTTTATGTTTGTGTGTATGGGTATGTGTATATGTGTATATGTGTATATATATATATATATATATATATATATATATATATATATATATATATATATATATATATATATATATGTATATACATATATACGTGTTTATATATATGTATTTGTATGTGTGTATGTATATATATGCATGTATATGTATATGTGTATGTGTGTGTATATTTGTATTTATGTATATATGGGTATGGATGTGCATATATGTGTATCTGTGTATAGGTAGGTATGTGTGTATATGTGTAATGGTATGTGTATATGTGTATATATGTGTATATGTATATATATGTGTATATATATATATATATGTATATATATATATATATATATATATATATATATATATATATATATATATATATATATATATATATATATATATGTATGTATGTATGTATGTATGTATGTATGTATATTTATATGTTTGTGTATGTATGTGTATGTATGTGTACGTGTGTTTATATGTATGTGTATGTATTTATAAATATATATATGTGTGTGTGTGTGTTCGTATGTATATATGAGTGTGAGTTTTGACGTGGGTATGTATATAAATATACATACATGAACTTATGGGAGTAAATGTGGATTTGTTTGTGTGTATATATGAGCATACACATAAGTATAAATGATTATATACACTCATCTCAATATTTTTGTAGAAACAAGATTAAACCCATTTATAATGCCTTTTTATTACATAACATTCCTCTCCAATTTTTATCGGATTTATATCAGCCTATCTTCTCCCAACTCTACACTCTGAATTTTCTTTCTCTTTTTTTCTTTTTTCTTTTCTTATTTTTTTCTTCCCTTCTTGTCCAACGTACTATCTGGTAGCGTCCTAATCTCCAACGGTTTTTTCAAATGAATTACGTTATAACCTTGTCCAACTATAGTTATCATACTCGGTCATAATGTCTTACGTTTAAGATGGTTCCCATACATTCCCCGAGGAGAAGTCTACATTTTTAACATCGACGATTCCTATGGATCGCATAAATTGTAATTCTTCGAAACATATGTCGGAATAAAGTATGCAGTTATAACATGCGTTTACTCCATTCCTTAAATTTATATATATATATATATATATATATATATATATATATATATATATATATATATATATATATATATATATATATATATATATATATATATATATATATATATATACATGTATATATATGCACACAAACAGACACACACACGCACACACATCTATAAATGAAGGTGCAAAATAGCACCTACAATTTCTGGAAATGAGAGCCGAAATTTAACTCGAACAGCCACAAAAGAGTAATAACCCCATGAAATATTCGAGAC
This sequence comes from Octopus bimaculoides, assembly GCF_046866305.1. Classification (NCBI taxonomy): domain Eukaryota; kingdom Metazoa; phylum Mollusca; class Cephalopoda; order Octopoda; family Octopodidae; genus Octopus; species Octopus bimaculoides. Next base: position 45,628,965 of record NC_142931.1, on the reverse strand, counting down.
TGCGAACAGTAAGCCACAACGTCTTTCTTAGGCGAGATAAACTCACAGAATGGAGTAGTGCAATAAAATCTTATCACGTGATTTCGAAATTTGATCAATATGGTCTTGTTTCTCGTCAGAGGTTTCCACAATTACTCCGGGTTAAAATAGACAGCATACCTCTCATTCGTTCATGAGAAAAAACTGTTGAAAAGCGAGCGCTAAAATTTAAAACGACTATAGTGTATAATAACATACAATAAGTTATAATGGTATATTAATATATTAAGATATATTAAATACATTATGATATAGGTCGTTATAGCTATTTTGCACCGTCATTCATTTATTTTAACTTTTTCGTTTTGATTGACATATAATGTATTTAGTGTATCTTAATATATTAATATGTTATTACAATATCTAATTGTAGGTATATATATATATATATATATATATATATATATATATATATTTCTTTACGGAGAACATTTTGAATAAGCGAATAAATGTCCTATTCCATTATGTCGGCCAGAGTCTAATGGTGCTAACTTGTGAACCAGTTTTGGGGGTTGAATCGAGCTGTACCGATATAATATAATAATTATAACTATTATAATAACTGTTATAATAAGGCTAAATATAATAATAATAACAATAATCCTTGGATAGAATTTATAAACTCCACCTAAGGATTATTGTTATTATTACTATATATATATATATATATATATATATATATATATATATATATATATATTGATAGAAAAGGTAAGACAACAAAAGAAAGAAAGAGACCTCGATATTATGTACATAGAGCAATTTATCTGTAAATAATACGTAACAATAATTCGGTAGCCATGATAAAACTCCGAGTTTCGGATGTCGGGGCGGAAACCCATGCCGCCATCTCTTCAATTATCTGGCAATCGAAAAGAATGCTATGAAAAATGACAGATAAACAAAGGGAAATTACTGTGTGATTGACCGTTATTATGACAAAAGAGCTATTAGAATGACCGCTGAAGGGAGGGATTAAAGGTCAGGGAGTAAAAATGTCCATAGTATTCGCGTAAGCGCACCAGTCCATACATACACATGCGCACCCGCACACCCCCGTACATGCACCTATATGTATATGCTCATCCACCCTTACTACAAAAATTAACACGAAAACGAGGCTCTGTCGAACAATTTTTAGATCATTTTGAGGGCAATGTAAGGATTTCATCTAATCTAAGCTACCATTGTACCGGGCGCATGTGTATGTATGGAATGGTGCGCTTACGCGAATACTATGGACATTTTTACTCCCTTATCATTACTCCCTCTCCTCACTTAGCGTTCATACTAATAGCTCTTTTGTCTTTATAACGATCGAACATGTAGTAATTTCCCTTTGTTTAACGGTGATTTTCAGAGCAATATTGGCAACTCATTTTCATGGCTACAGATCAGATAATGTAGAAGCTGAAATAGTTCTTACGTGTCCCATAATATTTGTTGATAACTGTGAACCGCACACGTATACATTAGCTTCCCCGGTGAAAATTATTATGGTTTTCTGCAAGCATATATGGTATCAGTTTATATCAATGTTGAGGCCAGCAGAAGTAAAAAAGGGATTTGGCTGTATGTGTATGTACATATATAAGGATATGAATAAATAGTGTTAGTAATGTAGGCAGTTTGGCATAAATGTATACGGACGTTGTACTTCTTGAAAATAAATGGGTTATGCTGGTATGTAGAGTAATGGAGCGATGTATGACTTCATGGCATATGAACCTCGAAATCCTAAGAAATAAAGTAAAGTATATTAATAATTTACACGATGCAAAAGTAAGCAATCAAGAATTATGAATATAAAGAAATGGATGACGTATGAGGAGGTAGAGGTTTCCGTTTTGCAGAAGGTAAGGTTCATGCTTCATTGTGCAAAGCACCATCTCTGTAATGTTTTGGGCAGACTGCACACTTCAGCATATGTTCAGTGAAACCGACAGTGTTTCTGGGTAAACTATATCTTGTGTGACTCCAGTATTGGCAGAAACCCAGCATGCTAGAAACAACACGTAAAGGACATTATTTCTGAAGAAATTATCCCGCTTTCTAAAAAGCTAAATGTTTTGAATAATTCACCTTTGGAAACATGGGTGTTTTGCTCAACAACCTTAAGCAAACCTTATTCAGGGACCTTTTGAGTAGGATGGGCTACTCGACCTGAAGAAAATTCTAACTGGGCCCCCACCTGCGAGGTCATGCGCTGTTTATTTTGATATGAGATTACCATGTCGTGCACATATGGTTGTGATGCATGTGCCTGGTGTACCCTTATCAGACGGGTAGTCATGATGGGTATAATGGGCTTCGTATATTTTACCTCAGTGTCACTTTGATGGCATGCACTGTTCTCTCACTCAATAATAATTATTATTATCATTATTATAATAACGCTGCTTAATTGCTCTTGAGAATAGCATAATTGTTGCCTAAGATTCTTATCCTTTTAAATTGTAACTTTATGATTTCGATTCTTTCGGAATTTGTACATATAATATGGAGGAAGACGGAAATCAAAGAGCACGGGAAGACGGAAATTAAAGTGAAAAGTAAACAGGTAACTGACGGGAAAATAACCAATAGATAATAAAAGCACTAACTGTAAAATGCGGTTAATGTATCTCATTTGAATGCTTTTATCTCTGTTTAAATAATTAAACTGAAATTTATCATGGCGTTTAACAAACGTATTATACGTGTAAGTTCAGGTACATTTTGTGTGTGTGTGTGTGTGTGTGTGTGTGTGTGTGTGTGTGTGTGCGTGTGCGCGCGTGTGCGTGTGCGCGTGCGTGCGCGCATGTGTGTGAATAAAGTGAAGGCTAAACCGTGTGAAGATAGGCTAGGAAAACTACCAAATCAACTTTAGTATATATGCATGCGTATACCTCTCTCTCTCTCTTTCACACAAAAGCACACACGCAAGCGCTCACACACTTACACACACACACACACGCACACACACATACACATTGCTATGCATACACGCCATAGCTACACATGTGCATACTTAGGTAATTAGTGCTTTTAATGTGAATTGTTGACGATTATTGCTAATTATTAAAGATTATTTGTTAACATTCGTTTTCAATCGTAACAGTTTGGTTCACTTTATTTCGTATATTATATATACATAGTTCGAAAGAACGCCAGTAAGTGAGTTAATTACCTTCAATTATTATTCTGTCCATTTAATTTAGCTCCATTCTTCAACCCATAACCGGGAAGATCTACAATCAAAGGCATTAAACATTATCTCCACACACACACACACACACACTCTCTCTCTCTCTCTCTCTCTCTCTCTCTCTCTCTCTGTCTTTCTGTCTTTCTCTCTTTTTCTTCCATTCACTTTTTTTTTAATATTATATAATTTAAGGAAAATATTGATACTATTTCTAGTAGATTAACGAGAGACCTGCTATGTGCTTGTAGTCAACAGTTCCCACGATGGCTCGTATTTCTTTTATTCATAGTTGAGGCGACAGCGACTGAATGTCACGACTATAAGATTGAAATCAGTTGGAATATGTTTGGTGCAGTTGGAGAGCTGGAAGTAGTAGACGGGAAAGGAGGTTGTTTATCAAAATGAAACTGTAAACTCTCATTTAAAAGCTTAATAATCCTTTCTATTAAAGGCACAAGACCTATTTAAAAGCTTAATAATGAGCGTCATAACGTCCATTAATGTAACAGGAAAAAATAATAATCTCAGTTAACCTGATTTCTGTCAGCATACGACTTTGCACTTTGAGGACAGAGTATAGTCGGGGCCTATGAGAACTGAGTTCATTTGTTTCATTGGTCCAGATCTTGAGAAGCCAAAGAAGGCCTTACATAACTACCTAGCATGTTTCTCAAAAGTAAATAAGTAAATAAATAAAATAAATAAATATCATAGCCATTCTTTGAATTATTTTGAGAGGATGCCCCTCCGTCCCTCCTCTCCCATTGTCGAAAATCCGTCTTGTGCTGCCTGCCCAAATTTCTTTAAGACGACTTGGTTATACTCAATAATACTCTGCAAGTCCACCGAAGTCGACTTTGCCTTTCATCCTTTCGGGGTCGATAAATTAAGTACCAGTTGCGTACTGAAGTCGATCTAATCGACTGGCACCTTCCCCAAAAATTTCGGGCCTTGTGCCTAGAGTAGAAAAGAATAATACGCTGCAAGTACTTTCTGCTTCTCTAGTTACTACTGTGTTTGTTTCCTACTATCAATTGGCCGGTACTCATTTTATCAGAGAACAGAAATAAAGTGAGAGGGGGGAAAATATCGTATTTCTTTTAAATACCATAAATAATAGTAAACGAAATCAAACAAATAACACTTTAAGTCATTTACTAACTAACAGTACATAACTTGCACATAATGAAAGCAGTTTCTATAATGACTTTACACGTATTTGAAAACCAAAATATTCAATCTCTTAAATACAATGTTTCATTTAAAATATTTTAAGCATACTGGAACTTCTATGTATTTTTCTCTGTGACTCATTTCTTCATGACCTTTTTAATGAGGAGAGAAGGCAAGCTCGTGATCTTTCACAGAGTCTCCTAGTTTAAGACGAGGGAAGAAAAGGGATCGAAAGGAACAGGTGAAGGCTGCATCAGATTTTGAGATTCAAGGACATGACGAGCTTTGGAAAAACCTGAACGTAAATCCTCGTACCTTTAGCAAAACAGAATCAAGAAGAAAGCGGTAGAATAAAAAGAAAACCTTTAACCGCTGTTTCAGAGGCAACTTCTGGGTTGCCAAGAAACTATCCGAGCAATCAAAGTTTGAGACACTCAAGGTGGAGAAAGAATCTCTTGAACAATCCAAGAAAACTTATTCTCTTTGAGAGGCATTACTTGAGATTCAGAGTCCGATGTGGCCAGCGATGCCACAAGAAATGTTAAATAACAAACCACCAGCTCAATGAAATTCAAAAGAATTATTTCACAAATGAGCCAAATGGGGTGCCTTATCCGCTGTATAAAAATATGTTTCAATGTTCTTCGGTGACTTCAAAAATAGTTATGGTCAACGTGGAGGAACTTGAAGACCAGCAATCAGTAGATGATAGCTGATCGATGTATATTCTTAAAGAACAGGACTCATGTAACATTTATAAGTTAATGTTATATGAATTCTGTAACTCGTGTGCAACATCACCTTTGAACATTGAAGAGAAATCTCTCTTTTCTGCTCTGGCAGGAAGGTTAACGAAATATATCTCACAAGAATTAAGTTCCTGGATATGTAAGTCCAAAAGAGTGGCATCTCGGGAGTGTCTGGATGCGTAGAGCACGCCCTGATGATTTGGTAAGAAAGAAAGAGAGCTGGAACAGAGTAGAAGGACCTTGATGTTGTGTGGCTTGATGCTGTGTGGCTTGATGCTGTGTGGCTCTGAATTAGTCAGAACCCCTACCCCAACTAACCATCATAAACAGACCTCTTTCTAAAGAAAATTCAAAACAAAAATAAAATTTAACCTAATGAACCCATTATTTTGCTGTTTTTACATGAATTGCTACCCCATTATCACCTCACCTTTCTTCAACTTTCCAAAGTGGGCAATATTGCCCACTTTGGGAACTACTACTATTCAATGCCATGCTGTCCACAACCATAAGTGTAACTTGTAATCGATTTCAAATCTTCTCGAGCTCGAATTCATTCACCATTCTGTATGAATAAATACTCTAGTTTCAGCCACTAACGTTGTAATAATAATCCTTTCTACTATAGGCACAAAGCTCGAATTTTTTGGGGGAGTGGATAGTCAATTACATCGACCCCAATATTTAACCGATACTTATTTCATCGACCCCGAAAGGCAAAGTCGACCTCGGCGGATTTTGAGCTCAGAATAGAAAGACGAACGAAATGCAACTAAGTGTTCTACTCGGCATGCTATTGATTCTGCGAGCTCGCTGCCTTACTAAGGTTGTGTAATAATGATTTCAAATTTGTGCACAATGTCAGCAATTTCGGGGTAGTGGTAAGTCGATAACATTGAAACCATTGTTTTAACTGGGACTTATTTTATCGACCTCAAAAGGATGAAAGGCAAGGTTGACCTCTGTGGAATTTTAAGCTCAGAACGTAAAGGCGGACGTAATACCACTGAGCATTTTATCCGGCATGCTAACGATTCTGCCAACTCGCTGCCTTGCTGAGACTGTATAATAATACAATCGCTAGTACATTTTGTAATTGTTGCAATAAATCATGTTGCATTAATTAGCAGGAATTGGCAAATTGGCGTCAGATAGAATGCTTTCTATGTTTCTCAGTTTTCTGCGCTCCTGTGTTGAAATTCCGCAGAGATCAGCTTTGCTTTTCATTTTCCGGTTGTTAATAAATAAAACATCGGTTAAATACTGGATCGATTTCTTTCATCCTTGTAAGGTAGATAAAATAGTTTACAGCAACTCATGTCGAGTCTACGACTATATTTCAGTTCTCATATCGGAGATCCTTCACAGTTGCTAATTTAGTTAACCTTTCTTGGGAACTTGTGAATGTCATAACTCTCACCTCTAGCTAAAATCCACAGGTTTCATATCAACTAGTGCTAAAGGGATAATAAAAAAAAACACTTACTCCAACCCCGTCTCGGTAATATAAAGCTTTGACATAAAAGTGAAACACTCTAGTAGCTAATTTATGAGATTCGATTTACATCTAAAAGTAGCATGGGAGGTACTGTCCGCTAGCTTTAAGATAGTGAAATCGCCACAGCCAATCGGTGAAGCTTCAAGCTAATTGCATTTTTTTTTCTTCACTTCTTGTAGTTTACTGTTTTCTGTCTGCGATTTCTCTCACCACTTTTATCTATAGCGAAGATTTCTCAAGAATTGCTTATCACATATGATTGATTTCTGTCGAAATCTGGAGAACATCACTTCTAGCTACTGTATGAGGTCAAATGTTGTTCTAATGCAACAATATCAGAAGAAGATAATATTGATTCGCTTTTGTTTGGCAGAAAGCCATATTTTGTAGTGGAAGTTAAACTGCAAGTTGATGTAATAATACTGGTACGTTTGTACCGGCCACAGTGGGATGAAATGCAAAATAGACTGTAACGAGATTTGAAACCGGGACACGTGAGAGACAACATCTAAATATACTAACGTAATGGTTCTCAAGTTAACAAATACAAGTTTACCATAAAAAATGTTGTTAGAGAAGTTTTCCCTTTCCTCCTCTTTTTTTCTTTCTACTCTAGGCACAAAACGTGAAATTTTGGAGAAGGGGGTCTAGTCGATTATATCGACCCCAGCCCTCATAGGTTCTTATTTAATAAACACCGAAAAGAAAAGCAAAGTCGATGCGACAAAATTTGACCTCAGAACAAAGAAACGAACAAAACGCTGCTAAGTGTTACGTCTGGTGTACTAACAATCCTGTTAGCTCGCTGAATATTCCCTCCTCTTTAAACAACATATAGGTTGTGTTTAATCGTTTTTCTTTGCAATGATGTTTAAATAACATTAAAGAGGGTGGAGCAAAGATAGCGATTTGTCCACCCTCACCCCTTTTCAATCCCCACAGACTTTCCCATAGGACAGTAGTATGTCCGACTAAATACTAACACATTTTAGTCTCCGTTACCTTTAATGTTCATGTTTTCAAATAAGCAAAATCAATGGATCTGTCTTTACATAACAAAAATTAATTGGTCATGCGTTTAATGTTTTCAGGTTCAAATTGTAGATTGGGAGAATCAGTAAAGTGCCGGAGAGATATTTCGTGATACTAAGTTACGTCCCTCTACGTTCTGAATGAAGAATAGTGTCACTGGATATAGGACTCCAGTGATCCACTCACTGGTTCACAGCTTTTATGAGACTAAGGAGCATCTAGGCAACCAGGGTCGAATAAATACTATGAGGTATTTATTCTATCTTTGAATACGTCAATTTATTGGTTTCTCACTGACACACACACACACACACACACACACACACACACACACACACACACGCACACACACACACACATACACACACACACACACACACACACACACACACACACACACACACACACACACACACACATATATATATATATATATATATATATATATATTCATGCACACACACGTCCATTAGATTCATTTACAGGAAACGTTTTGAATATGCATATAAAAGCTTCTATTCTATTACGCCGGCTACAGTCTAATGATGCCAACTAGTGATACACAGTTCGCGGGTCACACCGAACTGTGCTGATATAATGCAATGATAGCCGATGTGACACATGCCAATTCATACATACCAGCCAATATATGAACACAAAAACCGGAAAAATATTCACAAACGCAAATATGAACTGCAAAAACAGAAATTTAATTTACTGCATCAAATGCCCGAAATGTGAAGAACTATATGTGAGTCAGACTGGAAATGCTTTATCAGAATGTTCACGTGTGCACCGACAGCAAATTAGAGACCCAGATGTCCGTCAGATCCTTTTGAGGAACTATCTAGCAACATGTAGTCGGAAAATATTAACAATATTCCCATTTCACAAACTAACAGTCCAAATGAAATCGGGAGAAAAATCAGAGAAAAGAACTTTATTGATAAATTCTAACCCAAGCTAAATAAACGATAATAATAATGCTTAGAAGTACTATTTCTACTGCTACGACCACTACCACTAACAACAACAATACTAAAGGTTCTCATGCTGACGATAGCAGGAAAATACTGGCTAAGTCAAGAGAAAAGTCAGTAAAAATAATCTTATTTATGGTTTAAAGTTCTATTACCACAGCTACTCCTACCACCACCAACGGCAACAATAATAAAGGTGATAATAATGGCGATGATGATAACTGAAATGTAAAAATCCCCGAGAAATGTTATTTACAATATTTCTAAATATTGGCCAAGGTCAAAATACAGGTTTCCTGACTTGTTCAACAAACCGTGACGCTTGACATGTTCAACAAAACTATGGCGCAGGAGTGGATGTGTAGTAAGTAGCTTGCTTACCAACCACATAGTTCTGGGTTCAGTCCCACTGCGTGGCACATTGGGCAAGTGTCTTCTACTATAGCCTCGGGCCGATCAAAGCCTTGTGAGTGGATTTCGTAGACAGAAACTGAAAGAAGCCCGTCGTATATATATGTATATGTATATGTATATATATGTATGTGTGTGTGTGTGTGTTTGTGTTTGTGTGTCTGTGTTTGTCCCCCAACATCACTTGACAACCGATGCTGGTGTGCTTAGGTCCCCGTAACTTAGCGGTTCGGCAAAAGAGACCGATTGAATAAGTACTAGGCTTACAAAGAATAAGTGCTGGGGTCGATTTGCTCGACTAAAGGCAGTGCTCCAGCATGGCTGCAGTCAAATGACTGAAACAAATAAAAGAGTAAACAAAACACCAATCAACTTAAGTGATTTAGTGAAGCCACATATTGATTGGTCAGAATAGTTTGCAAAACTTAACATGCTGGAGCCTATACAAATATATTTAAGACACACATTTTAGCCATCTCACTACAGTTGTAAATTGTAAAATATAACTGTCACCACTACTATATGAAGCTGAAGATTGCATAGTTTAATGCATGAAAATACTAGTTCAATCAGAATGAACATTTAATATTCTATCATTTCATTATATTATTATATTATTGTAAGATTGTAAAGAAAACGTGAAAATCAAAGTTGGAATTCCTTTGATTTATATATATATATATATATATATATATATATATATATATATATATATATATATATATATATATATATATATATATATGCTTCAACATAAAATCACAGACGTACAAGAACATTCTTCAGACACAATGTTTGATATACAAATTTCAATGCTAACATATACATGAAATTTGTATATTTCTTGACTCGAATTCTTACATCCAGCACTTAAGTACGGCGCATGCATTGTTAAGGAGTCATTCCAGCACATCAGAATGCAATACGCGCAACAAAATTTGATAGAAACACGTTAGTTGATAGCCCTACTATCTTATATTGGATTCTCGTACATAAACTAGATTCCCTCGAAAGATTTTACTTCATCCAAATACAAATTAAAAGTCATCAGACAGATACAATGAACTTAAAATAAACCAAGCAATAGGCAGAAATCTGTTAAACAAGTTTAAACTACGGCTTGACAATTTCACCAGTTATAACAATATTCCCACCATCCGTGTGAACAGCACATTAATACACGTCTAACATTTCATTCACAGTGATGAATCTGACAAGGTATTGAAGCGTTAATGGACTTGAGAATGTTATGTTCCGAACTAAACGTAAATGACTGGTATGGAAAGTCCTTCATATAAGATGTTAAGCTGAAGCACTGTAAAATCTTTAATAGATGCCTGAAAGAAAATGCTGCATGGATACACACACACACACACAATCACTCACACGCACGCACGCACGCACACACACATACACACACACACACACACACACCCGCACCCGCACACACGCACGCACATACACACACACAAATACACGCACGTACACACACATACACACACACGTACGTACACCCACCCTCACACCCACGCACGCACGCACTCCTAAACACACACAGACACGATGGGCTTCCGCATAATTTCTAACTATTTCCAACTTTATTGACAGTGTGTTCAACCCGAGGCTGTGGTCCTCACCCAAAGTTCTGCAACTGTGTCTCTAAGAAAAACTTGAAAGGTGAAAGACGATTGGTTTCGGATCTCAGGGATGAGGAACTCTAGAAATTGAAAGTTTAAGGAAAAAATAGCCTTTATATCTTCAATTAAGTTCGTTTCATCATGGCTAATACTATGGCATATATTTGATGAAAGTTGTAGTTTTTCTTCTTTGCAAACAATAAAAATATTGTTATGATAAAATATCAACAAAATAGACAATTTGGTGTATGATTATGCAAACATAATTGAACTTGATGGCTAATCTCTGCTTATCACACTAAGGCTACAGGTAAACTTTTATAAATGCCTTATTTCCTGTGCACCAGAATGACCAGATAACAATGTATTCTATACAAAACAACGATAAGCCTAATCATTTAATATAATGCTGCTTTTCAGATATTTTATCAGCAAAATTTCTAATAACACTTTGAAAAACAATTTCTCTAGAAACGCTTCATTGAATACACGGCCTTACAAAATCAATAAGCTGGGTTTTATGGTTGATATTAAATACTTTTTATGCTTCGGTTTGTTAAAAGTACTTTATGCTTGTGTTCTTGTCACTGGAGTTACTTTAAACATTCTCATACTAACACAAACACGTGGAAATATCTCACAAAGTTACTAAATTTAACAATTCTGTGGTTTTCAGTCCTGGCTTTTCAAAATTTGCTTTAGGTATACTACGAATATTCATTGCAAAATGCTCATCGTTACGGTCAATAAGACATTGGTGTACCTTCTTAACGGCTCCTACAATACCATTATCAATTTAAACAAAACAACACACAGAAATAGGCCTCATCAGGTGAATCATCTACGACTGTCATTAGGTGTCGTTGTGCAACATTCTCTTTCGATTCACCATTCCACGGCCCTTTGAGAGTTTGGTGACCATTTCAAGACCTAATACCACATTTTTACTTCATTCCATATGCATTTTCCACTTGTTTCGAAACTTCATTAACTCATCAAAGAGTGTTAATGTTAGATGCCTCTCCATCTTATAAGCGATTTCTAGTTTAAATAACTTTGTTACAAATATCCAACACTTTGTTCATCTGTCCGTTTATTATTGGTTCATACATCACTTATCCTAGACAATACGGTATGCTCCCTGTAAATCGTTTTATATTTATTATGAATTGGTGTGTAACAACACGGGTCGGTTATCAATCAAAGATTCTGTTTGAACCGCAAAAGTACCTCCCAACTGCTTTGGACAACTTGGGAGTCTAGGAACGAAACTTATTTTTCCTAAGTAATCTATTATTTATTTACCACTGATTTAGTAAATACAGTGCTTTGTGTTAATCAAGCAGGTGACATAAACAGACCAACAGTTACTCTTGCATGCAAGTTTTCTCTCCCCGTGACACCGACATTGGACATTGAACAAGGTATAAGAACTAATACTAGTGATGTAGCAAGCGTTGCCGTTAGAAACCAAACGCTCCAACGACTTCGCCAATCCACTTCTAAACTGGAACTTTATTTATCAATCTGAAAAAGAGGAAAGGCCTGGATGTGCAAAGAGGTGGAATAAGCACCGCAGGGTATTCTATTCAACACTGTAAAGGCCCTGCCGATTCGTAGTGTTTTTGTCGCTATTATTATCTTGATAATAATAACAGCGACTACGCTAGTAATGATACCATTAAGAAACACTATCTTGTTTTTCTTAGCAATAGATTTATTGCGGAGTTTCTACGTAAAAATTTTTTTATTGTGGTTATATAATTAATAAACAATTATCTGAATCTTATGCTCTCATAGAGAAGCTTCATAAAGAAACATTTTCTGTAATAAACTGTCAAGAAAACGTAATTGGAGATAACCACAAACACATATTTCAGCTAGTAGAGATTGTCGTTTCAGCTGAAGCTATAAACGGTTAACACAAAATAGTATCGAGTTGGGATTTGGGTTAGGAGGTATTCTATTGCCTCTCTCAACAACACAACCTCATAAGGCACAAGTTAATAAGTCTAATGCAGTCGCTCGGTTTGCAAAAAATGAAAGCGAAATTTCCCTCAAACTGCACCTTGATTCGCAAAAAAAAAAAAAGATGATAAATTGAATAATGTAGTTCAGTGGTATGCTGTGCATGAAGACAAGATACAGGAAGATCATGGATGGATTGTCTTTGATCATAAGTCTCAATCAGAGTTGACTTATGATTAAAAGTAATACATCTATGTACCGCAGCCTCAACTCAATCGACCATTTGAGGTAAACCATGTAAACTAGATTGACCTCTTAGATAAAGAGTATTCCGTATTTCGTCCGATTAATTGTTGAGAAACCGAGATTATTCACCGTCTCATACGACTCATTGAATCCCCTGTGGGTCTTACAAGAACGAGCTTTAATGTTAAAAGGCATAGAGGAAAGGAAGGAACAAAAAATATAAAACTTTTGAGCAAAAGGTCACAGCATTGAAGGAACTGAAACGAGAAGATATGGTTTAAAATTATCTTCAGCAAGTATGTATGCGATACCACAAGTATCTGAAATTTCTATTATAGAATAAAGGCTACACAAGTAAAAAAATATATATATATACATAAGACTAAATAGACACGAGGAGCTCTAGGTATGTTCCCAACGACATTTATTAAAAAGGTATTCGTCGAAAGAATTATAAGTGCCTCAAAGAAAAATGATGTCACAGTGAAAGCCAACTTTTCTAACAATTTTCTCTCCCTCCAAGTCAATCTAATCAACTTTTATTCATTTTTAACCTTTCTATTCCTTATAAAATAGATGATGACCTTATCATCTGTTCAAGCGGACTGCATCATTCAGTTATTTAAACCTTTAGAATTTTTTGAGAAATTTTAGTCGTCACTGCGATACTATGATCCTTTTATCCTGGTTTATTCAAACCTAACTCGGTGGCTTTGAATGCTTATGTTGATGTTCGCTTCCAGCCCTAGAGTTTTGACATTGATATTACATTACTCATTGAAGAACAGTGAAAAAAAGCAATTACACGGCAGAAGGTCTCGATGGAAGTGAAAGCAGTGAATAAAGCATTCACATAATGAATGTGGCTCTGAGACAAACCGACTTCCTTCATCTTTAACATCGCATAGTCATCATCTAAAGTTCTGTGAAACGAACAAATAAAATAGCTGAGGCTGTTCTTAGGAAATAAACTGCAACAGCAAGATTTAGATTACCAACCATTTGAAATATATTTTACATTGGTAAAAATAAGACTGTTAGTGTAAAGAAGGAAGAACTAGAGCCTACGAGGCTCTATGTGGTCCATTTATATGCTAGAAATAACAGCCTAATTTCTTTGAAACATGCATAACTATATAATTAAAATAATATTCGCTGCGCAGCAATATGGTTTTTAGCTTGATCGCACTGCGCGGTAACTTGGGTATGTTTCCTATCATAGACTTGGCTCAATCACTGCATTGAAAGTAGAACTTGGTCGGTGAAACTTGTGCAGAAGCCCATCGCATGTGTATAGTGTTTCAACCGAATCTCCTTGTAAGGAGTTGTTCTCATGAGTCGTATAAGCAATCCAATGTCACTCTAACAATCATATATACACTAAACTGGTGACTGGTCATTTAGAAATCCGCATCCAACGACGTTCATGTTTACAAAATGCTGAATATAATTGAAAATAATTAATCCTTAAAACACATTTAATATTCCAAAGGCTGGAAGATGGTGAGTTGGTAGAATCGTTAACACGCTGGCCAAAATTTCGTCCGCCTTTACACTCTGAGTTCAAATGACACCGGGGTCTTTTCAGGGTCGATAAAATAGGTTCCAGCTGAACACTGGGGCTGATGGAATCAACTAGATCCTTCCCCTCGAAATCTCTGGCCTTGTGCCAAAATTTGAGACAAGTATTTCGGGGCTCGAAGGTGGCGAGCTGAGAGAATCGTTAGTACGCCAGACAAAAGGCTTAGCTGCATTTCGTCCGCCTTTACGTTCTGAGTTCAAATTCCGCCGAGGTCGACATATATATGTATGGCTATTCTGTACATGATCAGAGTTTTCTGCGGATTAAAGACAAGAGAAACAGTAGCAGCAACAGCAACTACTACTACTACTACTACTACTACTACTACTACTACTGCTGCTGCTGCTGCTGCTACTACCATTACTACTATGGCTACTACTATTATATTACACAGTTTCACTGTGTATAAATAGAAGCTGCTACAGTGTCTCACTGAAAGGCGATCGTCATGCATCATCAGTATTTGAACATTCAAAACAGCGGCAGCAGCAGCAATAATTGGCGTTGTGATACCACATAGGACTACTTTGTTCTATTTACTGCACATGCTTTGAATCAATAAGGAGACGATGATGCAAAAGGAATGAAATCAATAAAGTCAAGTATATTAATATTATTTTTTTTTATTTCAAATCATCGTCGTATTCCTTCTTTTCTCCCTTTCTGTCTGACTATCTACATCTCTCTCTCTCACTCTCTCTCTCTCTCTCTCTCTTTCTCTCTCCACCCTCTATCTCTTTCACCCGCGCGCACGCATACAACACACACACACACATTCACACACTCATTCATCAGCACAGGTATGTTTATTGAACATACTTGCAAAGAAATAGTAATACAATGTCCCGTAACAGAGGGACATGCTTGCAAACAGCCATACACATATATGCCTATATCTATATATATGTATATATATATATATATATATTTAGACACCACAAATATATATTGCACCCACCCAAACAACCCCCCCCACACACACATATACATGCATGTAAGTATGTATATGTTTGTATCACTTCAATCCTGATATATTTTTATATGTATGTCTGTATATATACACACACATACATATATAGATAGATAGATAGATAAATATAAGCATATACACAGAAATAAAACATATATGTATGTAAATGTATACATGTATATATATATATATATATATATATATATATATATATATATATATATACATACACATATATATGCTATATATATATGTATATACTCTTTTACTCTTTTACTTGTTTCAGTCATTTGACTGCGGCCATGCTGGAGCACCGCCTTTAGTCGAGCAAATCGACCCCAGAACTTATTCTTTGGAAGCCTAGTACTTATTCTATCGGTCTCTTTTGCCGAACCGCTAGGTTACGGAGACGTAAACACACCACCGTCGGTTGTCAAGCAATGTTGGGGGGACAAACACAGACACACAAACACACACACATATATATATATATTACATATATACGACGGGCTTCTTTCAGTTTCTGTCTACCAAATCCACTCATAAGGCTTTGGTCGGCCCGAGGCTATAGTGGAAGACACTTGACCAAGGTGCCACGCAGTGGGAATGAACCCGGAACCATGTGGTTGGTAAGCAAGCTACTTACCACACAGCCACTCCTGCGCCTATATATATATATATATATATATATATATATATATATATATATATATATATATATATATATATATATATATATATATATATATATATATATATATATATATATATATATATATATATATATATATATATATATATATATATATATATATATATATATATATATATATATATATATATATATATATATATATATATATATATATATATATATATATATATATATATATATATATATATATTTAATGAGGAAGCCTAAACCCGTTATGGACGGGAAACCCAGGGTAATCCCATAAACGGGCCTCCCCCATTAAAATATACACTGCTCTACATCTTAGAGCGTGCTTCTCCGGATTTATGTTTTCTACAAATGATATATATATATATATATATATATAGGTATTTTTTTAACTTTTAGATAAAAACATTTGCCTTCAAATAATTCAATAATATTCTAAGGTACATTAAGTATAATTCACTTCATACAGATATGCACACATGCAGAGATGCGCAAGGCAGCCAATCAGTGCAGTCGTTAGATCGGCTGTCAAATTGCTTTGTGGTAGCTGTTTCGGGTCTCTGATTTCCGAGTTCAAGTCCCGTTGAGGTCAAGTTAACTTCTCATCCTTTCGAAATCGGTAAGTAAAGTATTAGTTGTGTACTGAGGTCGATTCTTCTCTCGCTTCACGTATTAATACACACCTTTATTTCATTTTCTTTCCACAACCTTGAGTTGCATAGGTTCCTCTCAGACATGTTTCATATTGTGACGTTGTCTCTATGACTTCTTGAAGGGCTTAAAGTCTTAAACACCCAGCAGTATGGATCAATGATGTTCCGTTCTGGTTAAGCATCCAGTTGGACTTTGAACATTCAATGCAGCGTTACAAATAACTACAATGGTGAAATGTATATAGGAATGCTGAAACGCTTTGAGGGTATCGCGAAATGCCTGGCTGGGGGCCCAACATTCCAAATTCTTTTAGAGGGCTTAAGAAAACTGAAGGAACGCTGCAATAAATGTGTAAATCTCAGTGGGGAAAGTGTTGAATGAAATCATAATCAACCGATCTTCCTGTAATTTCTTTTACTCAAAGCCAGGAACTTTTTCAGCAACCACCTCGCAAGCTTGTTCTTATTGTCATGGCTGTTTGGCTGCGTGGTAAGAATTTTGCTGCACAGTCACAGGGTCCCGAGTTTAATCCCACTGCGTGGTACGTCGGCCAAGTGTATTCAACCATAGTCTTGGGACAACCATAGCGTTGTGTATCGATTTGGTAGACGGAAACTGAAAGAAGCTCGTCGTATATATGTATATATATATATATATATATATATATATATATATATATATATATATATATATATATACGTTTAAAAAAGAATAAGTACAGGAGTCGATTAGTTCCACTAAAGATTCTTCAAGGAGGTGTCCCAGGATGGTCGCAGTCTGATGAATGAAACAAGTAAAAGATAAAAGGCCTGTATATATGCATGTGTGTGTGTATATAAATATTTATATACATATATACGTACATATATATGTATATATATATATATATATATACATATATGTGTATATAAATGGACATATAGAAATACATATATGTATATATATTTATATATACGTATGTATATATATATATATATATATATACGTATATATATATATTTATATATATATATGTATATGTATACATATATATGTATGTATGTATGCATGTATGCACACACACATACACAAATTTATATGTGTATGCGTGCGTATGTGTGTGTGTGTGTGTTTGAGTGTGTCTGTGATGTTTGCTTGAAAAAACGTCAGAGCCAGCGTATACAAATGTCGTCTGGTCAATGTCCTGTTGTTATATACGGTCAGGCACTCACTGGAAGCAAGATACAATTCCACGCAAATGTATTGTTGTTGGTGGTGGTGGTGGTGTGGTCATCTTCATTGTGGTCGTTGCCGTGGTGGAGCCCGTAGTGGTGGTGGTGGTGCTGGTGGTGATGTGGTTAATACTGCATTAGGTTTTTACTGTGTCTTTAATGGCTGTAGCAAGGTGTCTTTCGTTATGGTGCTATTGGTGGTGATGGTGGTGGTGGTTGTGGTGGTAGGGTGATATTGGTGGTGATGGTGCTACTGTCATTGTTCGTTGTAATAGTGGTATCATTATAGATGATGTTGTGTTATTTTAGGTGATGGCGGTCGACATATCAACGGTGCTAGTGCGTAATCAGTGTAATAAATAGTTTTTGTCGATCAAAGACTACTGGGAGGAGTGATTGAACAGACATTTACTACTGCTACTACTACTACTACTACTACTACTACTTGCAAGTCTCTCTGTCTGTCTGTCTCTCTCTGTGTCTCTGTCTCTCTCACTCTTTCTCTCTCTCTCTCTCTCTCTCTCTCTCTCTCTCTCTCTCTCTCTATATATATATATATATATATATATATATATATATATATATATATATATATATACATTTATATATATTTGTATGTATATGGTAGACTGGTGCGAATGGACTTAGACTGTTGTGATGTCTAGGTCCATCAGCACCAGCGAGGCATTGATTCGGTGAGAGTGCACACTGCCTTAACAGGTGGTCAGTGCTATGGTATTATAGAAGGAGAGCAATAAACTTGAAATATACTACGCAAAAGCATTATTTTATTTACCAATGTGCGTTTGTATATATGTGTATAAATGTGAGTGTATATGTATGCGTGTGTACGTACGTATGATCATATGCGTGTGTGTGTGTGTGTGTGTGTGTGTTAGTGCAAGTGTGTGTATGTATAGTTATTTATATACAACAGACTTCTTTTAGTTTCCGTCTGCAAAATCCATAACTGGATGGCGAACAAAGGTGTGGAGTGGAATGAAAGCCTTTGAAGAGGCCAGGATAACACAAGTAAGACTCAAAAGAGATCTAAGAGGAATGTAATGATCGACAAGGTGAATGACAATGACCTTTTTGTGTGCACAGTCTGTGACAGACCATGCCTGTCTTTTGCTGGCCTCAAATCTCATCTGCGAACGCATGGAAAACAAACCTCCACCAACTATTCTGCCTATGTGTCTGTGCACGCCTTTGAATGCAGTGTATGCCAGAAGGTTTGCAAATCCAACGGAGGCCTCAAGAGACATTTTAAGATCCACAAAGAGCAGGACTTATCTGCAGCTCTTTGGTGGGCCAAATCGGAGGTGCAATCTATGTGGGTGTCTTTTCAAAACATTGTCTGGTTTAAGAAGCCACATCAGATGCCATGATGGTCCTAAGGTGTAGGTACAGGAGGTGGTCAAACTCTGCATAAGGAATAGACAACAACCAGGATCCTATCAGCTTTAAACGGAGTTTGGACAGCTTTCTTCAAAGAATACCAGACAAGCCACTCATATCTGGATACAACTCACTCAATAAGAACTCACTACTTGAATGGACCATAGACAAAACTTGACTGTAAAAAGGATTTAGATAATCCTATCAGGTGGTGCTATTAAGATAGACATGGCCTGGACCAATCTTTTGTCGAAACCTATCTAAGTTTTATCTAAGTTATATATATATATCTATACATATAAAAATGAGAATGTGTGTCTGTCTGTCTGTCTGTCTGTGTGAATCCCTAAAACTCGAGAACTACGCAACCAATTTCATTCAAATTGTACACATGCCTTACTTAGGGTTCCAGTTGTGTTTTAGTCAAAAAAAATTTTTAACTTCTTGCAGAGTTCGAGCCCACGGCAACATAATATCTCCTCCACTATTTAAGTATTACGTGTCAAAAGTGAAACAAAAACACTCAT
>NC_142931.1:45569018-45596518 GCF_046866305.1 Octopus bimaculoides | reverse complement strand
CGGCACTCCAATTGCCAGTCTCCCAGCTTAGGTCTCTGCTTAATCTATGTACCAATGTCCGTTAAGGACACTAACTTGGGGAGGAAGAACCGAACGTGCGGTGACCACACCTGTTCTCCATCCAGGTAAAGCCAGAAGTGCCTCAACCTTAACGCGAGTTTTCGCATCCGCAGTCAAGGCATCCCTAGCCCACCTTTTAGCGGTTTCTGGCAGCAGACAGAACGCTTTACAAGCGGTTTTCCTCTTTTCCACAAAAAGCGGAAAAGGATTCTCTCCAACTTGTTCAGCCACAAATCGGGGCAAGGCACCACGGTCAGGCGGTAGGTAATTACTGATGCTATAAACATCTGCACCACTTCCGCCCTTCCTAGCAAGGATAACGCCCGCCCAGACCAGGTCTGGGTTAGAGCGGTCACCTTGCTGGTCACCTCGCTCCAATTTTTCTCTATCTGGAGGTCTGGACCTATCCAGACTCCGAGCAACTTAACAGGACCTTGCGTCCAACGCCCCACGACGTTATTGGACACCATCGGCTTGCCCCTCCAGGTGCCGAGTTGCGAACCGACCGACTTATCCTTGTTAACCTTTGCTCCTGCCACCGCCTCGTAACTTTTGATGGCCTTTTCCACCACTGAAATCTGGCCCTCATCCGCCACGATGATGGAGATGTCATCCGCGTACGCTGTAGCTCTCCTTCTACACCATAGGTCAAGCGGAGCGCCCCTTAGTGCCTCCAACCTCCGCAGCAATGGCTCCAAGGCCAACACATACAGAAGCGGGGATAGGGGACACCCCTGACGAACTGAACGATCGATCCTTAACGGTTTCGAAAAGAACCCGTTCACCTTGACGACAGACTCGATGTCGCTGTACAAAGCAGCAATCCAACCTCGGAAGGTCGGGCCTAGGCCAGCCTTCTCGAGGACCGCCGCCAAGTACCGATGGTCGACCCTATCAAACGCCTTAGACTGGTCTAAATGTATCAGTGCCCCTCTCGCTAGGCCAGAAAGTTTTCTTACCCTCTCTAAGGAGTAGCGTATAAGGTGGAGATTGTCATGTATCGACCTGCCCGGGATAGCACAAGTTTGTGCTTCCCCAACAAGTTCTCCCACGACCCGCGCCAACCTTTTCGCTAGCACCTTGGCCAAGATCTTTAACTCTGTGTTTAACAGAGTTATGGGCCTAAAGTTCCCTATCTCGTCCCCATTGCTCAAGTCCTTTCTAATCAACGTCACTGCCCCCCGGCTCGCAGACTTGGGGATTCTCCCATTCTGCTGCCAGTTGGCGTAAACGCTGGTCAGTAGGTGCCCGAACAAGTCTGGCATACTTTTATAAAATTGATAGGGCAGACCATCGAGACCCGGCGACTTATCCCCGGGGCATTCGCCCAGCACCTCGATCACCTCCTCAGCTGTGATTGGCCCTTCACAGCACTCAGCCTTCTTTGCTGAGAGACGCGGTCCGCCAGACAGGAAGTCCCTGAGGGTCTGGCCATGATCAAGCGTCCCGTCCCTCCCAAACAACTCGGCAAAGTGTTCGTGAAGTGCCTCACACATCTCGTCCCGTTCTTTGACCGTGCGTACATTTTCGATAACAAGAGACCTTATTGTGGCTTCGTTGCCACGCTGGGTTTCTACCGTGCGGGCCCATCCGGCAACGTTAATTCCCTCGCGGCCCAATGCTCTCACTTTAGCCTGAACTCTACACCCCTCATGTTTGGCTTTGAGGTGACGGTCCAATGCCGTTCTCGCTGCCAGAATGTGGGATGCAGAGCCCAACCTCAGCGCCTCTTCTAAGTTCTTAACTAACTGCCCTTCTACTCTAGTCCTATCTAGTCTTAGCTGTTTACTAAACCTAATGGACTCGAAACGAATGGCTCTTTTGAGGGCGAACCACCACCGGTTATTAACCACGGTACCGGTTAACGCCCTCTGTACTAACTCCTTAATCCGACTACGGTATGCCTCACAAGTCAAATTAGTCTTGTTCAGCTTCCAGTAGCCGGGTCCTCTACTAGTTGTACTATCTACGTCCAACCTACACTTAACCATTCTATGGTCAGTGTAGGACACTTGGACGAATTGTGGACAAGTAAAACTAGGCTTATCTATAATTCTTATTACTATCCTATCTAGATAAGACTTGAACCTTCCGTCGCCGCTCATCCAGGTCCACTCTGGCACGTTCGGATGTTCAAGCGTGTAACGATCTGCCAGTTGAAATCGCTTAAGCAGATCGACGAGGCGTGAGTTCACTTTTCTATCAATCGAGCCGACGCTATCGATGCGAGCGTCAACAATAGCGTTGAAGTCTCCTAACACTACTAATGTCTTCGACGTCACGAGAAAGCCCTCTAGGCGCCGAAAAAAGTCAGTTTGGAAACCTCTAGCGCATGGAGCGTAGATTCCGATCAGCCTGAAGGCCTTACTGCTGTTTGTCACATCAAGTACGACCAGCCCACCTTCAGGGTCCACATAGACTGTACTTGTCTGCAGAGCCAGGCCATTGCGGATCAGTACCACTACACCCCCTCGTCCCCCGGTCAGCCAAGAGACATGATTTTCTCATAGCCATTCAGGAGAGGCGAGAAGGCTCGTAAACTGTCCAGCTTGGTCTCTGTAGCAACCATCACATGTATATCGTGTGATCTGAGGTTGTCGAGGAAACATGCCTGCTTCCACTTCGAACTCAGACCACGCACATTTAAACAACCAATATTGAGCGAAGTCATGAGGAAAGGAAAGGTTCCACTTACTTTTTAGTTGGGGCCGATGTCGCCAAACGTTCGTCGGCCCTTCCTTTTTCCTCCTCCTGTAGGTACGGCGGCAACTTGTGCAACTGTGTGATAATTTTGGGGTATCTTTCCTTCAGTTTAAGGTAAGTTCTTTCCCCTATCAAGGCACACTGTGGCCTTCTAGTTGTTTGTACATACTAGCAGTATGTTCTTCTGATATCTCCTCAATTAATAAGTGTTCTTTCGCACTAAATTCAATTAAAATTATTTCTTCTTTTTCTTTTTTTCCGTGGTCAGTGGGGCGGGATTTTTTTGGGTGTCTGTGTTGTGTTGTTTGCGTTGCTTTTTTTTTGTAGGGGATGTGGGCGGGGATAGTGCATGTGTTCTCTTTTTTTTTCTCTTCACAGTTATGAATCCCCCCTCTGTCTCCATACTGTCTTCTGGGGGAGTTGTATTTTGTTCAGGTGGTGTCACAATATTCACAGGGGTGGTGGGTTTTGGAAGTGTAGGGGCCTGTGTATGTTGGGGCTGGGTAATGTTTTCAGTTTGTTTGGGACTGGACACCAAGACAGCGGGAGTGGGTTTATTTGTTGTTGTCGGGGTTAATGGGTTTGTGAGGAGGGGTTTTTTTTTGGTTTTTACTGTGGGGTCTGATGTATGCGCAGCTTCTTTTTTCTTTTTTTCAGGACAGTCAACGAGAACGTGGTCTCTTTGTCCGCAACCGTAACAGGTAGGCTTCCTGCCATCTGCCTGTACTTTAAGGGCCACCTTCTCTCCCACGAGCACTCTCTCTGGAAGATCTTGCAAATTTTCCTGTGTTCCCTGAACCAGAATGTTGAGGAATTTCCCCAACCAATATTGTGGGGTGGAGCAATTTACTCGTAAAATTTTTTTTTTCTGCCCTATTAAACAATAGGGCAGCCACCACCTCTTCAGGGTCGACTTCAGGTGGTACTTCTGGTATCCTCACTCTTGCAGTTCTTCGTCCCATGTATGTGGGAAGAAGTACCACCTCTTTCGTGCTCAGGGAACACACCGAGTGCCCGCGGGCCACCTCTTCTCCCGAGAAACGGACCTCCACTGTCCCGTATGCCCGTCCCCTAGCGACATACACTATGTCTCTCCAAATTGGGGACAGGCACTTCTCAATGGTGTCCTTCTCGAAGTGTTTAAACTTCTTGTCCTTAGGACAGTATGTTTTGAATGTTACTGACCTCTTCTCGATATCAATTATAGCGGCGGAGGATGATATTCTTACATCACCACCCTCCTGTTTCACCCTTTTAAAAAGTTGTTCTATTTTTTCCGTATTTATTTCAATGTTTTCGGTTGCCACTTCGGCAACCGCTGCAAACTTTTTTGTCATGTTATTTTCCTCTTTCTGACTCTCAATGAGTGGCTGTTTTCCGGTAACAATTGGCATTTTCCCTTTACAAATGGGAAACCTATACAAAATTATTATTATTATTAAATTTTAAACGAATTGTTCGCCTCTACGCAAGGATACAGAAGGTTCAAATCCCGCCCCCACTGGGGGGAGGGGCACAAAGGATAGTCTAAAAACGACTATTAACAGTTTGTACAAAAATTTTCACAGCTACAAGAAATGCCTCAGTAGCCAAAACATGTAACAGTTCAATAATTACTCCCCGATAAACCGGGGAGTACAAAGTCCAACGAATTTTCCAGCACTTTCCAACAGATAATTCAACCGCAAATTCAACAAGTACAGCAACAGCAAGGCAATAATGACAGCAAGAAACTCTCACCGGGTAACAAACAGAATACGTCCACACTCGACCTTACCGGAAGTGATGCAATTGCGCCAAACCGGAAGCTAGCTTCTTAACACACGGCCACGACTGCGCCTAATCATCTTTGGTGCAGTTATCGTCTGCATGTTGATGGAAGGAGTTGTGCCGTAGTTGTTATTTAGCTTCAGGTCGGCTTACCTAGAAACGATCTAGGAACGAAGGCGTTCTAGGCATGACCGTATTTTATGTATTCACATTTACTGGATTACATTATCCTATATATAGACCTTCGTCTCAAAGAGGCGTTTGTTTTTGTAGGCTGAAACACATAACCACTAAGCCCCTAACCACTTAGCCATGCTCCTTAATTTCTTATATAATTGAAAGAATTTAGCTTTACTTAGTGAATGAAACGAAATCTAAGTAGTCTTCAGATTACCGCAACTTACTTCTTGACCGACAACGCTTGCTTCACACATACTTACATTTTTTCAAAAAGTTTCAATTGAGTAATCGGGAAAAACAGAGGGTGTAAATTATATTCATACATATTTCCATGTGTGTGTGTGAAAAATCGCAAGAAAGAAATGTTTATACCTATATACATTTTTAATATAGTAAGTAAATATTTTTATTATATATTTAAGTATATTGAAAGTAAAACTACTAAAATGTTTCCACATAAATGCTCTCATATAATAGTTTTACTGTTAAAAATATTACTGTATGTTTTCACCAGGTACGTTTTACATACACACACATATATAAAAAAGGTAAAAAGAGAGTGATAAATCACATATTACTTATCTCGTATAAAAAGAGTTTACGGTATATATAAAAAAATGTTTTACTGAACAAGTTTTAGTGCTTGTAACTCAAACGAGTTTTGCATTAGAAGGAAAAATCATATTTTATTAACTCGTGCGTTTCTGCGTCGTTCTACTTCGTCAGTTACGATTACCAACTCGATATATGTATATTATTATTTAGTTTTATTTCAATATTTCTTGCCAAAAGAGAAAGAACCGGTTGCTAACCTAAATCCAAAGCTCCTTCATTTGAATTTCAATATCAACAGAGTATTTTTGCATGTATGTATGTATATGTGCAGATTTGTATGCATTGCTCTATGTATGTATTCTCGTGCATATAGTTGCATATCTAGACGTGCTCATATACAGGGTTTATTAAAAAAGAATGAACCGATTTCATTACGCAGTATTTAAATAACGAAAAGCAATAGAAAACTCCAGCTAAGTCCCAAGTATTTACTCACAATCAACTTTCATTTCCTGTTTTACATGTGTTGAATATGGCCACTACCTGCAGCCCGTGTAACATCAATGCGATAAGAGAATTCCTCCCAGACGAGTATCAGCATATCAAAAGCAAGTTCATTATGGAACTAATGAATAAATTTGCTTTGCTTGAGGCGATTTCAGAAGATATTGACATAGAAGGGAAATAGAAAATCTTCGATGAAGCATTCAACCAGACAACCAAAGAAGTACTCAGTGGATCGTGATATGCTGATACGCGTCTGGGAGCAAATCTCTTATCGCATTGATGTTGCCCGTGCTGCAGGCGGTGGCCACATTGAACACTTGTAAGACAGGAAATAAAAGTTGATTGTGAGTAAATACTTGTGACTTAGCTGGAGTTCTCTATTACTTTTCCTTATTGAAATATTGCGTAATGAAATCGGTTCATTCGTTTTGAATAACCCTGTATACTTAAATGGTCAGCTTCTGGAAAGTTTTACAGATTTTTACAATTCCTGTGACGGATTCGAATCCGTCTTCGAATCAGCTTTCTCCTTTTTTGAAAAGCCTAATTTCTTAAGATTGGTATTTAGGCAGTGTGTTACATCTGTCTGTCTGTCTGTATGTATGTATGTATGTATGTATGTATGTATGTATTGAAATATATGCATTATATGAATATGTGTGTGCATTTCTATAGATATATATACGAAAGAGTGCTGAAAAGTTCCTGGCTTTGTGTAAAAGAAAATACAGGAGGATTAGTTAATTATGTTTTTATTCAACGTATTCCCCTCTCAGATTAACACACTTATTGCAGCGATCCTTCAATTTTTTCTAACATTTGTAAAAGAACTCAGAATGTTGGGCCACCAACCATGCCTTTCGCGATACTCTTAAAGCCAGGAACTTTTCAGCACCTCCTGATATACACTCCCCCCCCCCCTCTCTCTCTCTCTCTCTCTCTCTCTCTCACACACACACACACACACACATACAAATACATGTATATAGAGATATATGTGTATATGTGCATATACATACATACATATATATATGTGTGTGTGCGTGTATCATAAACGCGCTTGCGCACATATGTATACAAGTTTGCTCAGATACATAGACACGCACCTGCATCCTTATACAAGAGCTAAGCTTGTCACAACGCAAACAAAGTTATATACGGTAAACCTAAACTTCGTTCAATCGGCAGTTTTTTGGGGGTTTTTTTTGTTGGCTGCTCACGACAATAGTTCGAGATGATTTCCTCTAACTGAGTAATGATTGAGTAACAACTAACCAATAGGACGTCTGACCGACACCTTGATCCGGATATATAATATTGTCTAACATGTATATGACAAATGTATACATCAGACCTCACACCCTCCTATTGAATATTTTTATCTTTAAGTTTAAATCCCACCGACATTGATTTTTGTTACTTTCAACCAAGATCGATAAACTAAACAATAGTCATATCCTGGATGGATGGAATTCAATTGACTGAGTCCTTCCTTTACAAAATATATATTTTTGTTTTTTGCCAATCTGAGCAATCAATCAATCAATCAATCAATCAATCAATCAATCAACCAATACATTCAAACATACATATACATAATGCATACATTCATACATACATATACATAAATGCATGCATAAATATATATACATGAATGTTGACATATATTTTTGTATTCATACATGCTTTACATTTACACATGTAGACATACATCATGTACATTCAGACATACATACATGTACATGCATGCATGCATACATACAGCCAGCCATCGATACATACATACAGTGGGTCATCTATCTATCTATCTATCTAACTATCTATCTATTCATACATACATACATACATACATACATACAGAGAGCCATGTATACATACATATATGCATACATGCATACATGCATACATACATACATACATACATACATACGTACATACATACGTACAACCTTATGAGAGCTATCTTATCCTACAAAACAAATATTGATGAATCATTTGTATATCACTCGAATACAGTGATATACAATTGTGTTTGATACACGATTGTGATCTGTATGCCGCACTCAGTGTATTTACAGTAAAATTTCCAGTGTCAGACATGAACAAAACGAATGGAAACTATTTCAATCGCAGGTTTTATGTAAAAAAAAAAAAACACTCCTTTGTTTCTTGTAATAGTAGGGATTTGATTTGGGAGTTTTCCTTCTGTAGTGGTTTTACTGCTTGCTCGTATACAAGTCTGATTATTTCTCCCTACCTAACTACCTAATTATCTTCCAATTCACATGCCTGTCTGCCTAGCCAAACTACGGACCGACATGCATAAATATATCTATATAGTTTTCTAAGTTGTCGTTGAACGACAAGTCTTTCTTAATGAGATTAAAGGAAAAAACCAACTTCGTGTCTGTTGAAAATTATCGATGATACTGGAGAGCTCATGGAATCACATGGTGTTAATTACGGTAAAATTTATACTATTCTATACACTACTGCTATTACTTTCAAAAAACACCTAGGAGAAACCTGCAGTGAACGTGATAATGACATTTCTTAACGGAAGCAACCCACATGGAAAACAAAACTTGAAGAAAACAGCAACAATCTGCATCGCCAAACTGGTTGTTTAACCACTTTTCAGCTGATCGAAAAACTTCGTTTTCGCAGAAAAATTTTGTGCGAGCGCGTATAAATCACAAGTTTGTTTTCACTTCACAGACATTATACCACGAGATGTGGGGAGAAATGTTATCGTTAAAAAGCCTCTTCTCAGAAAAATCTTGAATAATTTCGGTTTATAATTTGGAACGAAAAAGAGATCAGAAAGCATCGTGGATAAATACAACTGGGAAAGAATAGTGCGCCAATATGAGTAGTAAGACAAATGCAATTGACCGTGAAACGTTCTTCGTGGCTGTAGGCGAACTATATAACAGGAAGGCATCTTGGAGAAAACTAATAGGTGAATATTGGTACAAGAAGCTGGCCTTCACCAAAAGGCTATTAACAAGTAAATTCAAAAGAACTTTGGAAAGCCTGATAACTATACCAAGTTGGCGTAGCCAAGAATGAAACGACTGAGATGGCCGAAAATTATAGGCCCGTTACTTGCTTAAACATTTTGTACAAGCTTTACACACGGTGTCTCCAGCAAATCTTCCAAGACCATCGTGAATCAAACAACGTAGTGCCAGATAAGTAGGTAGGTGGAAAAACGGGAGTGTAGGGATATGCCGAAAACCTTTGATAAACAAAGTTGTGCTGTCCGAAGTAAGAAAACATCGAAAGAACCTTGTAACTGAATGGCTTGATTGTAGGAAAATATACGACTCTACTCTCCACACATGGTTGTTGAAGTCTTTACAATTACCAAAAGTGCCTGCTATCTTAGCCGCTATTATTGAGAAACTTATAAGCAATCCTCTCACTAACTACCAAAAGCGGAAAGATCATATCCGATGTTATAAATATTTCAAGGGGACCATTGCAATGAGATAGTCTTTCTGTACTTCTTTTTTTTTTTCACTTGTTTCAGTCATTAGACCACAGCTATGCTGGGGCACCACCGTGAACACTTTTTACTTGAATGAATCGATCCCAGTACTTATTTTTTAAAAGTTTGGTACTTATTTTATCGGTATCTTTCCAAACCGCTGAGTTACTGGGATTTAAACAAAACGACACTGGTTGTCAACCGGTGGTGTTGGACACACGCAAACACAGAGAGAAAGAGTGTTTCCGTCTACCAAAACCACTTACATACATACATACACACATGCACGACTTTGGTTGGCCCGAGGCTAAAGTAGAAGTCTTTGCCAAAAGTGTCAGGCAGTGGGACTGAACCCGAAACCGCATGATTGGGAAGTAAGCTTCTTACCACACAGCCACGTTTATTTTGGCACTAAATCCGTTATTGTTTCTTTTACAAACATTCAATGGTGACACGTGAGGGCCTACAACTGTCAGAGATAATAACCCATAATTTTTGTGAGTGACCTTAAGATGTATGCTAATAATGCTTACGATTCCAAAAAAACAGCTGGCGCGATTAACAACGGTATCAGCTGACATTGGAATGGAATTTGGCAAAATGATGTATCTGTATTTTCTGTTGAAAGTAGAAAATCAGCTCCCTAAACCTAGCACCTGTACTTCAACGATCTCTTTGTCTCCCCTGTTCCACACAAAGAATGCTATAGATACCTAGGTCGGCATTAACGAAAATATATCACACGAAGGTGCTGTGAACAAATATAGACCTACGAATATTGGATTAGTCGTACAAAAATATGGTATTCAGAACTCTCCTCTTATAACAGGAAGATATTTCACTGTTCATTTTCAGTACCAGTGCTGATACCAACATTTGGAATACTTTACTCGTCTGGAGAGGAAATTTACTCCATAGACATTAAAATCTGCAGTCAATTTAAAAGTATTTGGTGGAATTTCATCTGTGTTCTCATCCATATTCTCAGCTTGCTCTTGTTCTAGCACCATCAGCTCTTCGCAAGACAAACTTTCTCTACGGGGCACTAGCAACTCAAATACGTACTCTTCTATAACTTCTTCAAACCCGACATCATTTGCATGTCACAATAACTTTCCAAATTCGATGCAGACTTTAGGATTATGAAAAACTTGTAAAGTCATAGATACATCTGCTCACATGATTTTCCAAGCACTATTCAAAGTGGAAGATTTCACTTTCATCCCATGACTCGGCTATATTATCCTCAGCATCCAAATTCAATTGCATCTGAAACTTTTAAAGATTTTTCATTAGGCGTTTCTACTTCTGATTTTGCAAATCGTTATAGAAACACTTAACCTTCCCCCCCCCCCTTTTTTAATAGCTGTTGTATTTATCGGCACATTTATGACAAGTCTGGTTCTCGATCCAGTCAACAATTGTTCCTTTTTTTAGCATTACATTAGATCCATTTAAACAAGATCCGAGCAGTTAACGGAGTTGTTCTTGAGGATCTGACTTTAATTTTTCTCTATAGTTACATATTGTCACGTATTGTAAACATTGCAAGCTTTAATGTTTTGACAATATGGCTGAATTTTTCACCAACATCAAACACTTTTAAAACATGAAGTTTTTATCCAGGGCAATTTCTTTACAAATTTTACGTACTTATGTCCTCACTAACATTTGATGGTTTCTTTCCAGACTGCTTGAATTGTAGATAAATCCAACAACGCGACAGTTAATAACTATCCACTACAAATATATATATATATATATATGTGTGTGTGTGTGTGTGTGTGTGTGTGTGTGTGTGTGTGTGTGTGTGTGTGTGTGTGTGTGTGTGTGTGTGTGTGTAGATAGATAGATAGATAGATAGATAGATAGATAGATAGATAGACAGAGAGAATCGCGGCTTATCATCTAAGAAAATAGACTCCAGTACACGAATAGTCACAGATAAAAATTCCACTCCGCATTCCGTAAGTGTTTACGCTGGCAGAAGCACAATTTCTTCCATAGACACACGAATACATACACACACACACACACACACACACACACACTTGCACACACTGACGTAAAGCTAGATTGGCAGCTAAACTACCAAGAAGGGTCCTTTTGTAAGGTTTTTTGAACTTCAAAAAAAATATATATATATCCGTGTTTCAGTAAGGACTAAATTAACGACCGTACCCCGAAATTAGTATTCATATTTTCCAAACTTCGTAACCTGAGGTAGACATAAGCCGGAGTTGGTTAAATTGTCACCATTTTATATTGTTAATTTCGAGCATGCGCATTGTTTATTTTTTATTTTGTCGACTACACAGTATGGTAGGGCTAGTTGGGCACCATCTGTGAGAAAAAACAGCACCATGACGCAATTCACTCTGCCAGAAATTTGGATACAACATGCTGTACTGCTTGGCATTCGCGCCGGAAGCTCCAATACGAACATTTAACAGTTTGTGGGTGTCAGTCTGAGGACATGTACCGAGATTGACAAAAATTAAACATTCACTCAACATCATGGTTTTTTGAGTGACCACTAGTGATGGTGATTTTATGCCTACATTCATCTTCCAAAACGGACTCAGAGTCAACACAGAGGCCTACATCAAATGCCTGGAGGAGGTAGTCAAGAGGTTAGCTGCTGAAAGATCCTATGTCTGGCTACAGGACTCTGCACCATGTCACACAAGCAGGAGAACCCAGTCATGGCTGTCAGGCAATTTCTGCGACCACATCACTCCTTAACATCTGGCCACCTAACTCTCCAGACTGCAACCCTCTTGATTATTATGTGTGGGGCGCAGTTGAGCGAGAGACCAGCAAAATTCCTTGTAACACCAAAGATGAACTGAAGGCAAGGATTATGGCAACACTCACCAACTTAAAGAAGGAGACCGTCCAGAAGAATTGCAGTAGATTCCGAAGTCGTCTGGAGGCCGTGGTTGAAGCCAATGGCGATTTTATTGAATAAATATATTCTTTACTATTTCAAGATATTTTTATGTAATGTTGGTAAATATATCTTTTAAAATGAGATGACAGTGTTATTTTCATTGTTGCGAAATTTAGACGACAATATATTCAACGCACGCTACATATACGAGCGTGTGTGTGTGTGTGTGTGTGTGTGTGTGTGTGTGTGTATGTGTACGCCTTCCTTTTGGGTTCTCAGCTCCTTGTTGCAGTCTTAAGGGCACTATCGTTACATAGAGCTTGACCAGTATTTTCATATTTAGAGAATGTATATAAATACGTATATAAGAAGCGTATATAGTGATAAATTATCAAGGCGGCTACCGTGATAGCTCTCAGGTATGTTCCAGGTAACGGCTAACCGCATCAAGTGGTAGTGACCGCCTCAGTGATCGTTGTAATTCTTCTGATGGGTAAATCCGGCTTTGTTCACCTGAATTATGAATATTTTCGGGAGTGTAAATTCCTAATAATTACAAAGAACTGAGATAGTTTCATCTTTAAATTTTTTTCTTTTAATTTAACAGATAGTTATACAGCATAATTAGTTAATTAACTAACTAATTACGTTGTATAGCTAATCGTTAACTTCAAAGAAAAATTTGAAGATGTGCTTTTCAGTGCTCCTCGTAACTGTTTGGTACATACATATACACATACATTTACAAGCAAGCGCGCACAAACATACACACACGCACACACACTCACATATGCACACACACACACACACACGCACGCACGCACGCACGCACACACACACACTCACACTCATAGGCATATAACATATATACGAGTGAGTGCTGAAAATTTCCTGGCTTTGGGTAAAAGAAAATACAGGAAGATTAGTTAATTACGATTTTATTCGACATATTCCCCTCTCAGATTCACTCACTTATAGCAGTGGTCCTTCAGTTTTTTTAAACCCTGTAAAAGAACTCGGAAGGTTGGATCTCCAACCAGGCCTTTCGCAACATCCTTAAAGTCAGGAACTTTCCAAGCACCCTCTCATATATGAACACATACACTCACGCATACATGTGCACGCACACACATATATAAAGAGCCACACAAACACACTCATACGCAAACACATATCTACATATACTAGCGCACTCGTATATATATGCACACATGCAGATACAACATAGAGAAACACACAAATATTAAAAAACGAAACTGCCTGCAACAGCAACGACGATGGTAATTTTTTTCTACATTTCGTGACCGATTTTATGTAACGTTTTTATAATGTTTTTTTTTTTTGTTTTTGTTTTATTATAAATCACGTGCATTGGATCGATATTCAGCACGTGAATCTGCAGAAGAAAGGCATATTGATATAGCAACAACGATAGCTCCGAGAATTGTACTACATTGCAGGGAAACAAGAATTAACGTCGTAGTATTAACAGAAGCAAATAACACAACGGTCCGATTCGGAGATACGTACATGCGCACGCGCACTCACACACTTACCAATTACACACACACACGCATACACAGACGCACACACACACACACACATATATGTATAAATTTATATGTCAACACACGCGCTAATGAAAAGAGAATCTTTTCACTAATTGCAGGCGCGTACAGGTAGACATGCAGGTATTCTTATTCTCTTCTACTCTCTTTTCCTTGCTTCAGTCATTTTGACTGTGGCCATGCTGGAGCACCGCCTTTTTTTAGTAGAGCGAATCGACCCCAGGACTTATTCTTTGTAAGCTTAGTACTTATTCTATTGGGCTCTTTTGCCGAACCGCTATGTTACGGGGACGTAAACACACCAGCATCGGTTGTCAAGCGATGTTGGGGGGAGGGACACACACACACACACACACACACACACACACACATATATATACGTACATATGTACATATATACGACGGGCTTCTGGTAATACACGCTTCCAGGGAAAGTGTATAGTGTTTTCCATGTATACGCGTGTATGTTTGTGTGTATGCGTGTTGGTGTCGGAAAGATTGTGTATGGATACAAGAATGCTTTGGGAAACTAGGTTACCTAAGAGTGCAAAATCATAAGGAATGTCTGTGTACATACGTGTGTATATTTGTATGTATGTGTGTGTGCGTCTGTGCATATATATATATATATATATATATATATATATATATATATATATACACTTTATTAATAAAGCTTCCCGTTCGCCAGACAGTTTTGGTTTAGATTCTAACCAAAATTCTCCGGCGATAGGGAACGTGAAACTCTGAGTAACAGTTTTTCTGATGTCTTTGAAGCTTTATTAATAAAGTATATATATATATATGTGTGTGTGTGTGTGTGTGTGTGTGTGTGTGTGTGTGTGTGTGTGTGCGTGTGCGTGTGTGCGTGTTGATGTTTTTGCAGCTTTATCAATAAAGCACATTACTCTACTTCCTGTATTCGAGTACTATTTTTTCTATCTTATTTCGCATTTATGTGCTTACTCTGGTATATATATATATATATATATATATATTCTTTTATTCTTTTATTATTTTACTCGTGTCAGCCATGCGGCTGCAGTCATGCTGGAGCACTACCTTGATTTTCTGATTTTCTCAGTATGGGGCGTTTCACTCCACTACTCCTGTATGTGCTTTTGTCCCAGCTGTTGGCCCATTTGGTGCATAAGGGAGTTTGATTCTGCTGCCCTCGTTTTCACCTCATGTCGGGCTGTTGATTCATTTGGCATTATGGAGAGGGGGATGTCTAGTTCCTTTTTGAAAACACCTATTTCTATCTTATAGATCTATCGGCTGTTCTTTTATAGTGATAACGATTTCCTTGGACCCTTCTTACTGTTCCACCTCTCAATTTTGCCGATATTTATTGGCCCTGGGATAGTTGGTGGTTAATAGCTAAGACAAACATCACTTAGATAAGGGCTTTAATCTGCAGCATTTTAATTTGGATTATGTAAAATGTGCATGAGAGCAAGCACATCTCGACTAAAACAATCTCCACATACTCCGTAATTCCTTCACAGACACACATACAAGCACACGTACATCCTTGATTAAAATGAAGGCCTATAAAAAATTTTGTTTGTCTTTCAAAATGTGAGCATTTTGAAGCGAATTTTACAATCATCTTTTAAAAATTATTTTTAATGTATTTGTTTCAGGAAGTAGAATTAATTTATTCCACTCCTAAAGTTAATCCTCAGTGTGTTTAGCATGATTAACTTTTAATCCTTTTAATATCACTGTTGTTTTAAAATCATTCTAATCTTACAATCAGACAGTTTTCTCAGTCATTTTTACTACGTTTCCTTGAACTGCTGTAAAATTAAAATTCCTCGTTGTTTTATTTTTTTTAATTCCTGAATTCGGCTTCCATTTGCTGATCTGCCATAGCTGTTCAATAGAGGTCAGATCTGAAGACATTCTTGACTAATAAACACATCAGCTTCATGATATTGGAGAATGATTTCTGTTTAATTTAGGAAGACAAGCAAGAACTGTATTGAACTTGCTTATTCATATCTAATGTTTATGGGTTGTTCTATAAATGGTAATTTCGTAAAATGCCTTTCTGGTAGACGCTTTCTCGTTGGGTATCCATTTAAATGATGCATCGTCCTACTTACTTGTGATTCTTGTTATTTAACCCCTGATCAACTCTGAACGTGCTGGACCGTGATTAAAAGCATTGCAGTCGTGACCAGGGAGTCTCTTTGAATAATTTATCTAAAGCTATTTTTAAGAACTATAAGGTGCATTCTAGAAGATTTGAAGCATTTTCAGGAGAGGCGTTTATCAATTTCAAAGAAGTACAAAACTCTAATATCCTTCAAAGTAAGATCCTTTGACTTTCCTTTCCTTTGTGAAGGCATCCAGGGCCTTTGTCAAAGCCTCCTTCATCTTCTTCTTCGGATTAGGGAACAGCTAAAGGTCACAGGGAGGGAAGTCTGGACTCTAGGAAAGCTAAGGGACAGTCTTGATGTGCGTCTCCGTCAAGTAGTTGGTTACCAGGATGGAAATATGGATTAGTACATTGTCCTGGTGCAGGTGTTGCCGACCCGAATTGCTATGCTTCAATTTTTGAGGGGCATTTCGCTATTATTTCAAGCGAGCACGTTGAGAATCCATAGCTAGCTCTGTACTGCCAAATGGTGAGTGACAATTAATAATTGGATTGTCAAAGGTGGTGAGAAGGCAGAATCGTTAGCAAGCCGGGCAACATGCTTAGCGGTATTTCATCCGGTTTTACGTTCTGAGCTCAAATGCCTCCGAGTTGACTTTACCTTTCGTCCTTTCGGGGTAGATAAGTACCGACTGAGTACTGGGGTCGATGTAATCGACATACACCCCTCCTTCGAACTTGTTGGTTTTGTGCTAAAAATGGAAGCTAATATATGGACATACATGGACACACATGTGCTACAACGTGAAGACACCTGAAACAGTTTGCGAACAATAGTAGGAACCTAGACACAATTGTAAATCCGAATACACTATGCATAAAGGTATAAATATTCCCCATTCAGATCTACTATATAAGCATATCCATATATGATGAAATATAACCCAGCTGAGCACTAGGGTCGATGTAATTGTCTTACCCACTCCCCTGAACTTACTGACCTTGTGCCTAAATTTGAAGCCAATAACTAGGTATTGTAATTGTCTTTCAGTCGACATTTACCGTAAAGAGAGAGTGAGAGAGATATTTAATTACTTGGTAAGAGACAAATGTTTGCTTTAAACACTGACAGCCAACTTGACAATAATTATATAAGACGAGAAGACAAATAATAAACATTAATTAAATTTCCTTTAATAAATCGAATCGAAGCAATGAAATTGTGGACTAGGAAAACAATGGAAACGAACGACTACAAATATAAATAAAAAAAAACATGTCAAATTAAAAAATAATTACAAGAACATAGTAATTAAATTATAAATAACGAAACCGTATTTCTACAGGAATTATTTAGTATTTGTTGCAAATAAGGCATTGTTCAAGTGCTTCAAATTTTAGAAATTGCGTGTGCATGTGTATGTATGTATGTATGTATGGGCATTTTCATGTATGTATGGGCATTTGTATGTATGTGTGGGCATTTGTATGCATGTATGTATGATGTATGATGTATATATATATATATATATATATATATATATATATATATATATATATATATATATATATATAAGATAATAAGAGTGAAAAAACTACAGAAGGCTTGTGTTACATGGTTAAAGTATATATTTAAATTATGTCAGAAAAATGTTAGAAAAATGTTATAAAAATGTTATAAAATCTTTTTGGTATATAAACATTGTATTTTGAGAAGGTTTCGTGTTGTCTTTTCAAATTTCTCTACTTCATTGTGTCGTGTTCGTTCCAGTCTGAGAAAGAAGAGTTCTAGATAGGGATATACATGTATCTCTCTCTCTCTCTCTCTCTCTCTATATATATATATATATACATATATTTTATTTTTACTTGTTACAGTCATTTGACTGCGGCCATGCTGGAGCACCGCCCTATTTATACTATATATATGTGTGTGTGTGTACAAATACACACATGTACACATGTACACACACACGCATACAGACACACACTCACTTACTCACACATATATCACATATCGTTATGCATCAAGCCAGAAGAAACATACTTGACGCGTTCACACGTCAACAAACACTTGAATAACATCATGCACTGATGCTACCGTAGCTGCACCGGAAGTGCACTCAGGTAGTCAGCCAGTAGCAACTCTACTGTAGACGTGTAGCACGTGAACGCCAGTTTAGATGTGCAGGAATGCATTCTACCGATATCAATTGGATCAATAAAGCCTTATTCTGATGAATAAGCTGCAACACACGGCAGACAGGCAGAGACACATAGATACATATATGTGCATGACACATGCGTATACATCCTACATGCACGCCTACATGCGCATGCACCGTTTATATGCGCAAAAATCTGAAGCAAAAATAAAGTCTTGTGTAAATACACACACACACTCACACACTCACACACACTCACACACACACACATGCACACACACATACAGCTATATAGTTTAAATGATAGATATAGGTACATGGATACACACGCACATATACAAACATATGTACACACACACACACACACACACACACACACACACACACCTACATACGTATATATGTGAATACATATACACACATATTTATATACAATTATAAAACATGTATATACATACATACATACATACATACATACACACATACATACATATATACATACATATACATATATTTTATATAAATAAGGATAAGATCGATATTTAAAATATTGATCTTATCAAGTGGACAGCATGGGAATAAAAACCATTAAAGGTAATAATTATTTAAAATTATGTCTTCGTCTTCGCTAATCGTGCCATGCGGACATTTATTGTGGTTTTAGAGTCAGGATTTGACTGGTATTTTTTCAGCGTGGTGGTATCTCTTGATACCCTGTATTATAATTTTAAATAATTACATATACATATATATATATATATATATATATATATATATATATATATATATATATATATATATATATATATATATATATATATATATATATATATATATATATATATATATATATATATATATATATATATATATATATATATGTATATATATATATATTCTTTCATTCTCTTATTACCTCCGCTTTAGCGAAGGCGGAGGTATTGTTTCCAGTGGTGTTTTGTTTGTTTGTTTATTTGTTTGTCCATGGATAAGATATCTCAAGAACCACTGGATGGATTCGGATGAAACCTTCAAGGATGTTTGGCCTCGTCACTGGCATGAACTGATTAGATTTTGGGATCGACCCGATACCGGACAAGGATTCTGGATTATTTTTCCGATTTTTTTTTTTTACTAAGAGGTTCCCTTCCGGGGAAGACCAGCCCATGCATACCTGACTCTCCTCTCCACGCCACTGATATCCAAGGAAAAGGCAAAGGGGCCGATACACCTTGGTACCAGTGACGTCGCAACTCATTTCTACAGCTGAGTGAACTGGAACGGTCATAAAGTGCTTTGCTCAAGAATACAACACACAGCCCGGTCCGGGAATCGTACTCACAACCTCACGATCGTAAGCTCGGCGCTCTTACCACTGAGCCATCCACCTTCACATATAAATTATATACCTATTTTCTAATGTCTGGGTTTATAAAATAGGATCTGTTTTTTTTTGCAGCAAATAATCTGGGTGTTTTATTATTTGATGAGTGGCAACCGTAGATCGTACATAGTACGCTTACACAGTCGCAGTGGAATATTGTACTTTCCGAAGACTAGAAAACTTGAAGTAGCTTACCCATAACTTCCGCATGTATTAAATAATGTGTGTGTGTTTGTTTGTGTGTGTGTGTGTGTTTGTGTGTGTGTGTGTTATGCGTTATTGTCTATTAACACATTAATCACTGTCGTCTTCTAAACCGTCGACACAGTTACTAGTATTTCTGGGTCATCTCTATCTTCGCAAAGATCGTCTTTGATGCATTTCTGATTTTACACATTTTTAATGGTAGCGGTCAGATGCCCGACTTTGTTCAGATACCCGACTTTGTTCAGATACCCGACTGCTGTATTATTCGCCCATAATGACTTTGCCTATTAGCACACCTGAGCACTTGAACCTTCCATTTAATGCTATTTAATTATCAACAGCCTCATACTTGTTCCACACTTCTCACATAAAACATTCGACAGGTGGTTTATAATTCACAACGCTTGTTTAGTTTTTGATTGCACGAGATATCTTTTACATGCTTCTGTTTTATGACCTGCTCTAATAATTTTGGTCTCATCCACAGACCTGGACACATCTACCATTCTTTTTCCACCAACATTTTCAAACCTCTTTGTCCTTGCAATGCACGCGAGGAACACTGGAGAGGATAATTTCCCTCGGCTTAATTTTCTGTTTAAATATTAAAAGTTGGGGCTCTTCCTGTCTTCACAACATTCCAGAATCATCAGTATTGTCGAATTTTTCATGTCCCAATTGTTTTATATATTGACGGTCTTTTGAACATCTATATTTATTTGACTCTACATCAACTATAAACATCATTTCATTTATATTGCTTATTCGCTCTAGTTCATATTCAATTTCCTTATTGATGTCGTTCTGAGAAACCAGGATTTTTGCTCCATGCTTTTCAAGAATCTTCTGTGCAATCCGGATCTTAAGCTTAAGCTTAAGTTATGGGGCATGATAAAATGATTGCACCAAGATAATGATGCAGTCAACTGATATACTACCCTTTTCTGATAATCCTTTTGCCTCGCACATTATCAGCTTTGTTGAGACTGTATATCCTATAATTCTTCAATGATGCCCCATACTTTTATATCGTCTTCCAGTTGTGGTACCCTTGCTTCTTTTCGAAGAAATCTATGTGTTCTCTCTTTCTCTCTATTTATTTCGTTACCACCCCTTGTTTTCTCCATTCACTAATTATGCTTCCTTATAACTGTGGCCCATTCTATTGTTCAGATACCCGATTGTACTGTCGTCTGGTATACACATCAACTTATTGCATATAACTAATTGTGTATGTGTTATATCTGTCTTTGCTTAGATGCTATTGTCAGCTAAATAACTAAAACGTCAGCTAACAGGTTGTTCCTATTCAATGGTGCATTAATCACGACAAATAGATTTCTCTTACTGGTGCCGGCAAATCATTGTAAACGTATTTCCAGTTACTATCAATACACTACATAACTAATAAGTATTATAATCATCCTCTTGGGATATATTTATTAGATGTAAATTTGCGAATGTCGGCTTATAGTATAAGACTGGAATGGTTGTAAGGATTTGGCTCAATTGTCAGACTTTGCTATAACCTGGCTAATATTGTTCTAAGATGCAGGGAGAATTTTGGAGATTCTTCAGACAAAAGTTTCTTAGCAACAGGAAATATCGTGTGAGTGTGCGTATGTACACACACGCACACACACACACACACACGCACACACACACACACACACACACACACACACACACACACATACTCACACACACACACACATACTCACACACGCACGCACACACACACACATACTTACACACACATAAACTCGCATAAACACACACACATACATATATATATACGTACACAAATATATATTCGGTTGGCCAAATAGTTCGTCCACTTTTCAAAGGGAAAAATAAGGCATAAGCTTTAAACATAGAGTGATTTATTCAATCAGTGATATATCTGTTGTTTAGTTCCAGTCTCTTCTGTCATCTTGTGAGCAGATCCATTATTCCTTGCTCAAAGAATTTCCTCTCGTTACAGGCGAACTTGTACACTTCTAGGTGAACTTGTACATCCTCTTGCGAGCTGAAGATCTGTCCATTCAATGAAGTTTGAAAACACCGTAACAGGTGGAAATCTGAAGACAACGATGTCGGAAAAATGTGGAAAGAAAAAGAAAACTTCCCATCCAAGCCCCAGTAGCGTTTGCAGCGTCTACAAAGAAGTGTGTGGACTGGCTTTGACGTGATGAAAGACAACACCATTACGATTAGCAAGTTCTGGAAGCTTCCTGTGAATCGCTACGCTTTATTTGTCTGGCTGGTCACAGTACACAACCAAATTCATGGTTCTGTTTGAGGCACGGAGCTCGTAAAAGGACAACGCCCTTTCAATCCACCAAATGGCAAACATAACTTTCTTTGAATGAAATCCTGCTCTGAAAGTTGCTTGTGTTGATCCGCTGTGTTTCTTATATCATTTTCACGTCATATTGTTGTAGACAATCCATTTTTCTCTACCTGTCATCATTCAGTTCAAGAAAAAAATCGTTTTCTTTACGCACCTGCAACGAACCGCAGGTAGATTTCTGTTGGGCCATGTTCTCCTCATTCAATTGATATAGGACCCAAACATCGTGCTGGCTGGCGTAACCAAGTTGATGCTGATGGCGTAACCATGTTGATGCTGATGGCGTTCAACATTCGATTTGGATACTTGGTGAATATCTGCGATCATCTTGGTCGCTTAACGGGGTTTGGTCTCGATTAATTCTTTCACTTTGTCTTGATCTCAGTTACCCGGTCAGAGCGAGGTGTATTTGAAGGGAAATATTTCTCGAGCACTTATTTCTCAGAAATATTTCTGAGAACAACTTCTGCAGTATACGTTCCTTAACAGCTTCCTCTCTATACACAGCAAATACTTCTCTTTCCTTTTACAAATTTCACACGCACATATATGTGCGTGTGAAATATGTGTGCATGTATGTGTGTGTGAGAGAGAGAGAGAGAGAGAGAGTGTGTGTGTGTGTGTGTGTGTGTGTGTGTGTGTGTGTGTGTGTGTGTGTGCGTGTGCACGTGCGTGTGCGAGCAACCATATGCGCGCGCGAACGCGGACGTTAATTTTGTTATTTCAAAAGCATCTATCAGTTTACATTTCAAAGGGATTTAGTAATTCCTTGAGAGTTTCTGAGAGTTTCCGTATAGAAGAAATGCATGGGAGCGTGCTTATATACATATATATATATACTTGCATATATATATATATATATAAGCACACGCATATGCATTCCTTTACACGGGAGCTTAGAAGCTTTTTGAAGGAATTACTAAATCCCTTTTAAATGTAAAACTAATAGATAGATAGATAGATAGATAGATAGATAGCTGCTTCTAAAATAACAAAAATAACACAGACACACACACACAGACACACACACACACACACACACACACACACACACAC
Organism: Octopus bimaculoides; assembly: GCF_046866305.1. Lineage (NCBI taxonomy): Eukaryota > Metazoa > Mollusca > Cephalopoda > Octopoda > Octopodidae > Octopus > Octopus bimaculoides. Next base: position 45,573,517 of record NC_142931.1, on the reverse strand, counting down.
ACACACACACACACACTCACACGCACACAAAATAAAAACTATATGATATAAGCTACATTGAAACGATGGAGCAATAAAATGAGATGATTTGCTAATGGATAAGGTATAAGCAGAAATAGCTGATTAGTATTAAAATGCGATATGCATGATAAACATGTGCTTTTTTGGGATCAGGAGGGAAAAAGAAAAACATTCAATAATCATACATTTAAGCCGGTATGTACCACCTTAACTCATAATATCGTTTTTTGCTTTTGGCGAGATAAAAACCGCTGTAAAGATTTGCAACCATCTTTATAAATCATTATACACTTTTTGGTCTCTTTTCACTTCCGGTTACTCCGCAGACCCATCCACTAATGTAACCTTCTAGCACATTATTCCATGTTATTTTGGTTGTATATTATGGTGCAATTTGAAGGCGGCAAGCTGACAGAGTCGTTAGCACGCTGGGTAAAATGTATAGCAGTATTTCGTTCGTTTCCCCCTCCTGAGTTCAAATTCCACTGGGGTCGACTTTGCCTTTCATCCTTTCGGGGTCAATAAAATGGGTACAAGCTAAATAGTGGGATCAATGTAATCGACTTGCCTCATACCCCAAAATCGCTGGTCTGGTGCCAATATTGTTATTATCGTTAAGATGGTGAGCTGGCAGAATCGTTAGCATGAAGGGCAAAATGCTTAGCGGCATTGCGTCCGTCTGTATGTCCTGGGTTCAAAATCCAGTGGAGTCAAATTTTGCCTTTCATCTGTTCAGGGTTGATGAAATGAGTACCAGTTGAGCACTTATATATACATATATACTATGGGCTTCTAACCACTTTTCATCTATATATATACGTATGCATATATGTATATCTATTCTATATATAGATATATGCATGTACATATATATATGCATATAATATATACATATATAATATATACATATATAATATATAATATATATACATATATATACATACATACGTACACATACACACATACATATGCACACCGTTGACATACTGCTATGATTTATATCTGAGATAAAAATCCTTTATAGACGTGTTGTGTTAAAAATACATTCAGTGATATTGCGAAAAAATGCCAGGCTAAATAAAATTCGTTGGACGCAATTAAGCTAAAATAGCAATGTATTGATGCGACCACCGAAAATACAAATTAATGTCATATCCCTATCTCCCGAGCTGGGTTTTGAAACCGTATTCTAGTTGTTGAGGATAATGGTATTTCCTTTGTCTTGTGAATAAGTACAGCTATTTTTAGCGTAGGAGTGATCGGTGATCCTTTCCGGTCACCAAAAGTTTAAAAAAACAAGTGAGGAATTGTACTGGACTGACCCAGCTTTGGGCGGGGGTAAGGTAGCACTGTAAAGCTACGGTATTTGTGATAAACAAAGAATTGGCGCGAACGGTTGGCCAGAGGTGTGGGCATCAAGCAGTTGGTATGAGGAGTTGGGATCAAGCAGTTGGCGAAGGCAGTTGGCCTGAGAGTTGGATGAAGAACGCGAGCCGGTGTGAAGGCTAGCAGCCAACCAAGATGAACAGAGAGACTGACAGACAGAGGCTGAGAAAGAGAGAGCCTATGGTCAGAAAGGAACCAGTCAGCCGATAGGGACTGAAGCAATGAGAGAGAAGGACAGAGAGATGGGACTATGTGGCAGCCAAAAGATCGTAGTAGTCAGTTGGTCACTTCTTGTGGTTTATAGTGAGAGTTTTGCAAGAAAGGAAATCCGTGCAGTAAAGGTTTGCTTAAATATTCTTTAAAAGTGTACTTGTCGTTACATGTTATGATGTATAAAGAAAAAGCGATTTCGTTAACTGTGATGTTTACGGGTGGAAAAGAAAAAGAAAGAACTTTGTTACATGTTGTGTAACTGAAAAGAAAACAAAGTAAAAGAACTTTTAATAGACTTGATGTACGAACTCTCGATTGTAAATTTTGATTATGCAATGTTCTGAAACCTTTGTTAAACGTTATTTGAATTGTTATGCCATGTATTGATGATGTAATGTTTTGTTTGCTAAAAAGAAGAAAAAAGTTAGTTTCACTACCCAACGTATGGTCTCCGTGTTATTTCTTCCTCCTCCTTTTGCCTGTTGTCTTCGTTGCGTGCTCCGGCCGGGGCTTAGTCGTGGCGAACATCCTGACTCACTGAGCGTCGACGTTCGCGCGCGCGCGAGTTCTCTCTTCGTCGAGGTGCTTCGCGTGCGGGCATTCGTAACAGTATGTATCATATTGAAAGTATATACCCAGTTAGAAGGTAAGATACAGTGGTTTTCGTTCTAGATGAAATCTCTTATAACAGTATGTGTTAAAAACGCATTATATACCGGAGTGAGACTAAAAAGTTTTCCAGCAGCGGTTAGTAAGTGCGCTAGGTTCATTTGAGCCTTCATGAAGCTTGTCAATGACGTGTCAGGTCTCTCTCAAGCGCTACTTGTAATATGTAACTCAGTACAACCTGTCGCGTGGTCATTAGCAAATAAACCCGTGATCCCACCAAGCTTGCTTGCTAAGGAGGTGGATTTATTGAAAATCTTGCGTAACATAAAACAAAACACACCAAAACGTGGGGGAATTGAAGAGAGCCAACGACTATCCAATAATGTGTGAAGGCGCGTAGCGGAGTGGTTGGGATGTTGCAGCAACAATCGCAGGATCATGGATTCGATTCCCAGACCAGAAGTGCGTTGTGTTCTTGAGCAAAAACAGGACAGTGGAGAGATACTAGGAAACCGAACGAAAACAAACATGGAGCGTCGTTAGACCAGAACGAGAGGAAAATAATGAACGCCGGGAGAAATATTCTGTCTGAAAATAGAAAAGATAGAAGAGAGAGAAAAAAACATCCAGTCTTTTGAACGTCCGTGCAAGCAAAGAAAGATGGACACGTGAGCAAAAGAAAGATGGACAATGGTCACGTGTGAGCAATGACAGAGAGAAAAGAGAAAGTGGGGAGAGAAACAGACAGACAGATAGAAAATGGTGAAATAGGGAAGGGACGAAAAGGGAATTAGTGAAGGATCCCAACTTTGACCCTCCATAAATCCCAAATTTTATTTTAGAATTGATGGGAGCAACTGTCGTTGAAGATTCATATTGTCGTCGAATGCCCGAAATGAGGAGTAGATAAACAGCTGACAACTGATGAAGAGTCCTTTCTTTGTGTCTACTTGTCCTGTTTTTACGTATCTCGTGTTGTTTGCACAGTCGGTGACGTCTTGTATCCATATATGCACGCGCGCACACACACACACACACACACACACGCACATATGTAATTATAAATATATACAGCAGGTGTACACGAAGTACTATCGTTGCTAGAAATAGCAGCCGGTAAGTTATCGGCGCTATGTAGAGCTTCACTAAATATTTCCAGGTAGAGATGTGTGCGTGCTGCTATTTCTAACAATGATCGTACTTCGTGTACACCTGCTTTATATATATGTATATATATATATATATATATATATATATATATATATATATATATATATATATATATATATATATATATATATATATATATATATACGACGTATATATTTGTATATATATATACATACAAATATATGTATATATATACGACAGGCTTCTTTCAGTTACCGTCTACCAAATTCACTCACAAGGCTTCGGTCGGCTAGGGGCTATAGTAGAAGATACTTTCCCAGGTGCCGTGCAGTGGGACTGAATCAGGAACCATGTGGTTGGGAAGCAAAAAGTAATACAAGCACAACACAGAAATGATGTAAATATCTATCAAGACAGGTGCAATGCAAATCAGACATACTTATACATAATCGCTGCAAATGTCTACACCAAATAGTTACGAAGATATACAGATATATAATGCCTAAAGCAGCTAAGACTCCCCATCCACTAAATCACACCCAAACAACTTATAAAAAAAAAAAAGGAAGTACAATTCGGATAATCGTATCTAAGTTACATCATCGCTGAATACAAAATCACTGGAAAAATCGATGTAGGAACGCCTCGCATCGTAGCTTCATAGGATCAAAGTTAGAACATCTGCAATACCTAACCATCAGAACACCACTGTAGCAACAACACAGCTACAACACAGCCAACACGACACCACCACCACTACTATACCGCTACTTTCACTATCACCACTATCAACAACAAGAACAAAATCATGGATCAAATTTTACTCTCCAGTTACCAGTAAAGTTTTGTAAAATTAACTCCTAATTTCCTGGAGTTATTTCCCCCTTTTCTTTCGTGCGTTGCTAACAATTGCTGCTACGTTTTCACTTTCTTTTATCAACTAGAAGGTAAATTTCAGCTTATCGAGAATTTTATTTACTTGCTTACTTACTTTGCGTTTGAATATCAAAATAATAAAGGCTTTTTTTAATGAAAAGTAGCGATAAATAAATACAATTAGATGAACTGAGGTAGAATTAAGAGGAATTAAATTCATTATTTTGAATTGTTAAAGAGATTCAAAGTCAAACCGGTGTCGT
>NC_142931.1:45534018-45564018 GCF_046866305.1 Octopus bimaculoides | reverse complement strand
TTGACCCTAAAAAGAGGAATGGGAAAGTCAACCTCGGCGGTATTTGTACTCAGAATGCCGTAAGATATGCTGCTAAGGATTTTGTCCAACTTGGTAACGATTCCACCATAATTTCATTTAGTCGCCACAAGTCTGAGGGATAAAGAAGGCATTACAGTAACAATTTGCAAACCACGCTGGGATTTAGATATACAAGGGGTACTGAAAGTTCTCGGCTTTGAGTAAAAGAATATCTAGGAGGATCAGCTAACTATGACATGGACTCAACATATTCCCCTCTTAGAGTCAAACACTTATTCCTGCGGTCCTTCAGCTTTTCTAAGCCCTCGGGAGTTTGGGCCTCCAACCAGGCCTTTCGCGACACCCTTAGGGCCAGGAACTTTTCAGCATCCCTTCGAAAATCGGGTGAATAAAAAAAAATAGAAGAAAAGACTTCGATGAAAATATTTACTCAGTATACAAATGTGAAAGAGTTCTCAGAGAGAAAGAATTTCACTCTAGGCTAATCATAGAATTCTGCAGATCCAAGATCCTCTACAAGGGAAAGTGCCCTCTCGTGTCATTCTTTAGACTGACAAGAACATGTAGAGATATTAATAATAATTACTTAATAGACAAAAGGCCAAATAATTGCAAAAAAAAAGAAGTCAGTTATATCGACTCCACTGCTATTTTATTTTATCGACCCTGTAAGGATGAAAAGAAATCTTGACATCACCGATGCTCTGTGACACCTCGGCACACATCACCTGCTCGTCGTGTACCGAAAATGTGATGGTAAGCTAACATTCAACATCATCATCAATGTTTGTTCATGTGATATTCGTGTAACTTCATCCCATTTATTATGGCTTAAGTTCGGCTAAGCCAGAGATTTCTAAAACTATTGTCCGAAGGCCGAAGGTCATCCAGGACAAACTAGCCAGTTTAATCTTGTCGACCCTACAGTTATCTAAAGAATGCCGTTGCTTTTCAGCATCGCTAATTTTTTATATAAATAGGCTAATGTTTGAAGTTTCACAGGCCCATAGCCCGGCTAATAGCGGACTGAATGCTTGTTAATATTTCATATACCAAGCAGCAAGTTTTCGTCTTTGCTTGACCCGGGATTAAACTTTCATCAGAGATTATCTGTGAAAATGCCACTGACCACACCTATTCCATGAATTTTTGTAGATGCAGCGGCTTCACTGCATGTCTGTGCATTGTCCTTACTCAACCTTTTCCTTCTACAAGAGAAAGTGCAATCTGGATAGACTAATTTTGAAATTCAGGACTGATGGTCAGGTGGTAATGTATAATGAAGGTGATGTCTGCATTTGCCACCAATTGAAATAAAGGTTTCGACCGTAGCAAAACTCAAGCAGCTTTCTTGTTTCATCAGCAAAACACATTACGACACTGTCTGATAGCACCTCCAGGTGCCGAGCTTGGATCTATTACTTCGACCTCTGTGTTGTTCAACATCATTACGGTGATGTCGTCCGCACACATCGACACGGCCCACGTAATTCCTGGTTCGAACGGGATGTTCTCCAGCGTCCAGTTTCTACTGCAGTGGCTAAAAGTACGGGAGAGTACATTACTAACGAATAGCGGCAAATACTATTTTTTAAGTTCAAGAAGGTTGTATCCATAAGTTCATATTCGCCAGAATAATTAATCGTTTTTACTACAGGCGCAAAGTCTGAAATTTGGAGTGGGGGATTTAGTCCATTAGATCGACCCTAGTACTTGACCAGCACTTTATTTTATCGACCTCGAAACGATGAAAGGCAACGCCAGCTTCGGCGGAATTTAAAATCAGAATGTAAAGACAAACGAAAAGCCGTAAAGTATTTTACCAAACGTGCTAACGATTCTGGCAGCTCGCCACCAGAATAATTTATACAATCATATATTTAATAAACTTTCTCCGTACATACCAATTTGGACCCCACATACGTTCTCATAGCATTTTTCTGGCCACCTTTTACCATAGATTCAATGCAACTCATTGCTAATATCTGCTGCCCACATGTTTACATATATACCACCTCGTAGCCAGAGTGGGAAGTGTTGCCAGGGTAAGAGAGTCGCTTCTCCTGCAGTTCAATGCAGATATAATTATGTAACATGCATTTCAACTTTGTGTCTGTGGCAAATTAGATTACTAATGGTGGACCCATTTAAATTTTCTGAGAATTCCCTCCACCCGGTCGAAACCCTGGACACACCCATTAGTTGATTGATATTCATTTTTCTGATATTGTCTGAAAAGTAAGTATAACACACACACACGCGCACACATCCATATAACATATTTATGTATTTATATGTGTGTAAGAGAGAGGTATGTTGTTTAACCCCTTCTGACACAGAAAGAGAAGACTTATGGTCGCTAGTTTTCCTGCTGTAATCATTCCAGTTTTTATTTTAGTATACCCAAGAATACACTGCTCGATATCTGCTTCCATTTTCTAAGACAGCATGACGTAATTTAATGAAGCTTTGGCTACTGTATGTAGCCGGTCGAGCAACCGCATCAAGGTTCACACGTGGCTTGTTTGTAGGAGCCAATGGCAACAGGTAGATAAATACGTTTATTGACGTAATTGGGTCAATACTAAGTAAATGTGTGTGGGTTGTGCGCTTTGCGTGCGATGTATATAATTGCGAGAGAGGGAAAGAGAGAGAGAGGGGGGAGAGAGTGAGAGAGAGTGTGTGTGTGAGAGAGAGTGTGTGTGAGAGAGAGAGAGAGAGAGAGAGAGAGAAAGGGGAAGACGTAGGAAGGATAGTAGAGTTATTTTGATAGTAGAGTTATTCCTCTGTTTATTTCATCCTATGAATATATATATATATATATATATATATATATATACATACTAAGATACGTTAATCGATTGATCGATAGAGAAAGAAGTAACTATAAAGGTTTTTTTGAGCAGAATTCGATCGATCGTTCGATAAATATATTATATATTCATAGATAAGCATATACATATACAGATAGATAAATAGATAGATAGAGGGAGTAAAGCAGAGGGTGTGGGATCGATATGTTGACTGTCAAGTTATTTGTAGTTTTATTTATATTTAAATTTCGCTTTACGTCATTCTTACATATATACAGAAAGCTGACGAACGACAAGCTACTTTTATTCTTTCTTTTGTTTGTTCCTGTGAAGGGACTTGTATTTTAGGTTATTGATATTCGGCTCGCGATCATCAGGTTGTGAGTTCGATTCCCGGCGGGGAGTTGTGTCCTTGCGCAAGACATTTTATTTCACGTCGTTCTAGTCCACACATCTGACAAAAATGAGTAATACATGTAATTCAAAGGGCCAGACTTGTTGCATTCTGTGCCACGCTGAATCTCCCTGAGAACTACGTTAAGAGTACACGTGTCTGTGGAGTGCTCAGCCACTTGCACGTTAATTTTACAAGCAGGCTGTTTCGTTGATTTGATCCGCCATCGTAACCTGGTGCAGGTGTGGGCCTGGTGCAAGTATAGTCCTAGTGCAGGTGTCACCGAACCGAATGGAAGAGTTCTGGTCTTTTGCGACGAATTCTCTTCTTGAGCTCTCTCAGAACTTCCCAAAGCATTCGTTGTGGACCGCCTGGCTAAGGGGAACCCAGTGGGTGTAGATGATGACCTTGCTGTCTTAAAATGGAATCATTATGAGCTTTCCGTTGGACTTGCTTCGCCTGGCCTTCTTGGGTCTTGGGGGACCAGGGTGCTTCATTGGGCAATCTGTCCTTTGATCTCTTGATCACAACAGTTGATCCAGCTTTCGTCACAGGTCAACAAAGATTCAAGAACTCTTTGATAGAAGAAAATGAGCTATCACCGACGCGTCTTTCCTTCTGTTCATCACTGAGCATCTTATGAACAAACTTTGCACAAATCTTGTGCATATTCAGGTCTTCATGAATAATCTCGTGTACATTTGTCGCACCAGCGCCAAACTCCGTGTTTATACTCTTTATAGACACACGATGATCTTCATTTAGAAAATTTCAAATTTTCTGGATTAGCTGTGATGTTCTTACTTCTCTCTCCACACCTCTCATCGTCTCTCATCCCCTCTCTACTATCATTGAACCTCTCATGCCAACCAAAATCATATCTTAGCTCGAACATTTCATAAGTAGCTCATGAGCTTGCAAATTGTCTTCACGTCCCGACTGCATTCTGCAAACTAGTTATCTGTAACTAAGGTATGAAAAAAGTGCTGTTACAGCCGTTACCTTCAATCTGGAATAAAAGGTTGGCAGGTTAGCTTATTAGATATGCTAAAATTATACCTCTCCAAAAAACAAAAAGTTTCAAAACTTCTGGAATGCATCTCGTACAATTAACCCCTATTCTTGTAACAACTCTACACCAAGCGAAATCTATTACGACTATTGTCGTAAGAGCTTTGACCCATATCAAATGTATTCATAAGATATAATATCTTGAGAATATTAATTGAGAATTATTTAAAACACGACTAATGGTGGACATTTAGAATCGACATGTTTACAATACCCTTATTATAGAATACTTTCGTGCTGTATTATAGATCGGTAACGGTAATAGCTTATCTTTGCTGTTTTATATACTTGTATTTATTTGTAATTAACATCGTATAGTGAGTGACTCTCTTGGTTTTATTGACACTGTTTTGTGTGCAGTTGCCAACAATGCTCAAGTATTCTGTTAAAGCAGTTCAATGTCCATTGATACTGTCAGTGAAGATCGGAATGAATTAAAGCATTCTCCCTTTGCCGAATGCCTGACTAGTCATTATTTGACTTTTGCACAGTAATACAATTACTAAGCGTTGACGTGTTTCTAAATCATATTACTGAGAAATATCTTTTACAATTACAAATTCCGTAAGTATTAAATAATGAAAGAAATACCTCCATTAATTTTATGTACTGTCGTTTTTGATGTCTTAGTTCGTTATGCCTACGCAGCATATAATTGCAGTTAAAAATATGAGTGCATTAGGGCCTCAGATATGTTATACAGTGAATTGGAAAACTTCAATCAACGGATTGTGCAAGCAATAAGTAGAACAAACTCCCCTCTGGACGTAATTTGATATCTTAAAAACAATATACAATGGGGGGGGGAGCAATAGACAATGAAAACAAGCTTCAATGAGATCAGTTGTTCATGTTTATTTTGGTTAATGTAGAAAATGCAGGCTGGCCATTTCAGGAGCAAATAACGAAAGTAACGAAAATATTTCGGTCTTAATGAAGCTCTTTGTTGAACCATAATTCTATGATGTCAACAAGACTTAGAGGTGATTAGTTTATATGTATGTATGTATGTATGTATGTGTGTATGTATGTATGAATGTATGTATGTATGTATGTATGTATGTATGTATGTATACATGTATGTATGTATGTATGTATGTATGTATGTAGGCATTATCTATCTATCTTTCTATCTACCTGTCTGTCTGTCTATCTATCTATCTATCTATCTATCTATCTATCTCTCTATCTCTCTATCTCTCTATCTGTCTGTCTGTCTTTCTTTCTTTCTGTATGTATGAATGTATGTATGTATGTACGTATGTATGTATGTATGTATGTATGTATGTATGTATGTATGTATGTATGTATGTACGTGTGTATGTATGGATGTATGTATCTATCTATCTGTCTATCTATTTATCTATCTATTGATTGGTCTATCTGTCTAGCCAGCTATTAACTTATCTGTGTGTGTAGAGAGAGAGAGGGAGAGAAAGAGAAGGAAAGAAAATGGGAAATAGATAGAATACAGTGATGGCGATTATGTCTGCATTTCATATCGTCTATCTTTTATCTTTTAGTTCTTTCAGTCATAAGAGTGCGGCCATGCTGGGGCATCGCCGTGAAGAATCTTTTAGACGAGTGACTCGACCCCAGTGTCTTTTTGTAAGTTTGGCACTTATTGTATCCGACCCTTTTGCTGAACCGTTAGGATACGGGGACGTACACAAACCACCAGCGATTACCAAGCGTTGTGGGAGACAAACACACATGCACACACACACATACATGTGTGTGTGTGTATGTGTATGTGTGTGTGCGTGCGTGCATGTGCGTGTGCGTGTGTAATAAAAAAAATTATTAATGGTTTTATTTTCGCTTTTGTAGCTTTTGTTCTTAATATAGCTTTTATTGTACGTAGCAACAACGATATTAAGTTTTCAGCCCGATGAATCAGTAACCGGTTCCTATTGCTTTCACATCGTTAATTCTCTCGAGGAAAAGATGGGGACCTCCCCAAAAAATATACATAAATGCCTGCAGTACACTTTCAGAACTGTACTGAGCTCATCATTAATGGATTTAAACAAATGCGAGATAAAAGAGAAGCATATAACAAGAAGTTCCTTAGTAGTCAAATGACCTACTAGAAACAGCAGCTAAGACATCACTTATTTCATATATAATGATCATAAGAAATTAAATAAAGTATTGGCTCATTCTCAGATCCAGGCCTACTGAGAATGTCTGGCTAATGTTAGTCCTTCGATATATGGAATAAAGTATCGGTTGGACGCTATTCCTATCTACTAATTATAACCAGATGTAGACAAACCTACACTGAAACACAAAGGGGATAATCTGTTAGGATTTCCGACCTAGCTAGTACAGTGATATTCTATGGGACCACCAAGTAGTGGAGGGACTGAATGCAGTTTAATGATGTATTCAGGCTCTTTATTGTGAAAAACAAATGATAAAGGCTATTGGATGTATGAAAATGCTGAAGCCGTCGTCTGCCATCACAGCATTAGGGCTGTAATGGCAGACGAGTGCTGCAATTCTGCCAGCTTCGCCGGACTTTAGGTTTCCTGGCATTGGAGGCTCGATAGGTGGTATCACCAAGAGTCTTGCCACATGTTACCGGAGGGTAGTTGTGAATGAAAGTTTCTATTACAGGTTGACTCATACACCGTATTCAAATGTATCTTCGATGATCCAAAAGATACGCTGTGTCGGAAAACGATATTGGCTGACTACGGCTGGAATTCCTTTGGTCATGATTTACCGATCATAAATCGGAAATAAACAAAAGCAATAACATTTCCAAAACCGCATCCTAAAACCAAGGCAGTGTTTTTCAATGGCGGAGAGAATTAATAGAATTAAGGATGTATCAAATTTTTAAAACTATAGTAACAGATGTGGCTGTGTGGTAAGAAGTTTGCTTGGCACCTTGGGCAAGTGGCTTCTACTGTAGCCTTGGTCGACCAAATCATCGTAAAACTCATTGTATATATGTATGTATGTGTGTATGCGTGTGTGTGTTTACGTGTGTTTGTGTGCATGTGAGTGCATGTGAGTGTGTGCGTGTGGGCTTGTGTCCGTGTTTGTTCCACACCAATATATATTACAATATATATATACTGTATGTATATATATATATATATATATATATATATATATATATATATATATATATATATATATATATATACATACAGTATATATATATATATATATATATATATATATATACATATACACACACATGCACACACACATATATACACAAATATGTATATATATATATGTATATATATATATATATATATATATATATATATATATATACTAGCTTAAAAGTGACCCCATCGAGCGGCCTTTAAGCTATCTCCTTTGGAAGGCTCTCTTCATTGGGACTTGGGCCTAACAATGACACTTCATGTATTGAGTACATCTTAAATTTTACTCAACTTGAACAATATTTTTCCAAGCAATGAACAATTTTTATCAAGACAATGATATAATTTGTCGACTTGGAACTTATTGCAAAGCTGAATGGTAAACAACATTTTTTTGTCTTCCCATTCAGGGGTCAGTACAATTTTTTTTTCTTTCCAACCCCTTTCTTTCTCTTTCTGTTGATCGTGTTCAACTATTATCATCGCCACCACAACTGCCATACACACACAATTCAATAGTGAAAGTGACATTGAATAGTGAGAGAGAGGGTCAAAGTGTGACACACAGGCACACGGAAATTCGTTTTGGTATTTATAGTATATATATATATATATATATATATATATATATATATATATATATATATAGTATATATATATATATATATATATATATATATATATATGTATGTATGCATTGTATGTATATATGCTTGTGCATATGAGTTTACTTCCTGAATATATTTACTAATTTGTATCTATACATATCTGCCTTTATATATTTAGCTATGTGTCTCATATATATCAAGCGAAATCCTGTTTGTCTGCATGACTGTCTGCATATGTACATATGTGTATATATGCATATGCTTCTCCCGCGTATACATATGCACGTATGTGTATGTGTGTAAGCATATAGAGAGAAAGATTGACAGATAGATAGATAGATAGATAGATAGATAGATAGATAGATAGATAGATAGATATAGATAGATAGATAGATAGATAGATAGATAGATAGATAGATAGATAGATAGATAGATGTGAGTGTGTTTGTGCGTGATTCATTTTAACTTGATATCTGTACATCAACAACATATCAAAGACTGTCTCCTAAAAAAAATGTACTCTAATTCGTCTAATTCTTAAGGAGGAATCTCATTCCAATGAACATGTTGTTGATAATAGAAATCACAAAATCTATATGTTGCAAAAGTCGCCAATAGGCGAGTATAAAAGCCGATATTATAGGTTTCTTTACAGGTTGAGGCTGACTTTTAGATCACTAAATGTCAAGCGTCTGTAACTAATTACACAGAAAGATTCCTTATCAATCTATTCATGTTTGACATCTTTAAAAGTCTCTGTATAAGATAAGAGACACGTTACGAATTGTATGTTTGATCTCACGTTATTTTTTGATGGAGATGCGAAACAGTAACAACTCTCTCTATTTAACAATATTCTTCTTTTTTTTACAACTCTTGTGTCTTTTAGAAAAGCATGGTAAGCTCTATTTGTTCTTTTACTGTATATTTGTATATTTCCAATTCTATTTTCAACGAGGCTCCGTCAAATTTCAGTAGCTGAAAGTTTGGAATTGCTTACCTTATATAAAGATTTTTAACTGTTTCACTCCTCCTCGTCTCCAGCTGGCTATACGATACACGATCTGTGTCCTTATATTTTCGAACAGGGGAGGTTAGCATCCCACCTATACATACACACACACCATATATATATATATATATATATATATATATATATATATATATATATATATATATATATATATATATATATATATATATATATATATCTTGTATATATTTGATTTATATATATTTAAAAACCAAGACGAAATGAACAAGCTTAAATACAACTGTTTCGGTGCATTATGAGTTTTCCATATCATATAAATAAATATGGTAGTTGATAACCGTATAGGAGCTTTGAAATGCACGTTATGAAGTGTCACCTAGATATTTTATTCACACATACGCACACATACACACACACACACACAAATGCACATCCATCTATCTATTATCTATCTATCTATCTATTTGTCTATTTGTCTATCTACCAACCAACCTATCTATCTATCTATCTATCTATCTGTAGAAAGACAGACAGACAGACAGATAGATAGATAGATAGATAGATAGATAGATAGATAGATATATAGATAGATAAACAGACAGACAGACGTGTATCTCTCTCTCTATATATATATATATAAGTGTGTGTGTGTGGGTGGGTTGTGAGCGTATGTGTGTGTGTAATAAAATGTATTCATACATCCATCGACATTACTCCACCTTTCCACTAAGTTACATACTGCAACTTCAACACCCTAATTCGTTCACAGTTACTATCAGCGCGGGAGATTACAAAACCCAGTAGAGAGAGCGTAAGTCCACACCCTGTATGTCTTACATACCCTACACCAAACACATAAAATTTCACTAAACCAGTTGCGATACCTCTTCGTTAGATATTTTCTTCTGTTCTGCATACTCATAAGTAGTAGGCAAATTATTTTCCGATTTTTTTTTTCGGATCATATTATCGTTACAGAACACTTGCACATTAATAAAGAAAATAAAAATACTTTCACAAAATTCATAAAAAGCAAAATGAAATATGTTCCACCGCTAAACAAAATGAAGTTATCAGAATTCGACAACACCTCGATTATTAATGTAGGCACTGAACAACGTACATTCAATAAAATAATTATTGACGCATGTAAAAAGAAAAAAGATCAACGCATTAAACAAAGTGGTATAAAGTTTAAAATTCCAATTATACACAGAAAGTTACTACCTCATTAAAAGTAGAGGCAACTTCAAACACAAAACACCTAAAAGCAAATACAGACAAATAAACACAGAATCAAGAAACGAATTACGGAAATAACAACGAAAATAAACTACAGAAATACATAAAACTGATAAACGTTTCTATCCAATATTCAAAACTAATAGTAAAACATTATTGGGAATAATTACTCATCAGCAACATCGGCCACACCTCATGCCACAATAACAACATTATAGTAACAAGTTAACACCCTTATAAAAACTTTATCAAAAATCAACCACCAAAATCCACAAAAAAAGGGCACGAAATGTACACACCTTGTACTTAGGCAACAATCTTAACCCTTTTCTCCCTTCAAACATACGAAAAGTATTCGGCAAATATAGAAAAGCCTCAGGAGACAGACAAAACCACACACATACACTTAGAATACCAATGGGATCACAGCACGCATTCACCAACATCTACAAATAATTGTATCAAAACTTGCCCTAAATTTAGAAGCTAGTGAAAATTATATCAATTCTAAAACTCAAGGAAAAGTCCAAGTAAAATAACATCATACGGAATTATTACTTTGGTGATAATTCTATATAAGCTCTAGAAAATTTAATCCTTGATAATTCTAGCCCACACGTATCTCTTCCCAGTCACCAGTTATACTAAGCACCACTGCGTTACTTAGAAGCCTAACACAGAAAATATGTGGTGGCTTCAATGATGACAATCCTACCATGACTACCACTCAGCCAATGGTAAAACTTCCGCCTCTATTTCCCGTTATCAATTAATTAATACAAAATTGTTCAGCACAGCTTATAAAAATTAGAGAAAACACTGGCTAGTCAACAACTAGTCATGCAGCCAAGCATTTCCAGAATCTGCAATTTTCCAAACAGAGTGAAACAGGAATCCTATTCCTTATTTAGTATTTTCAACCTTTAACCATTCCATCTACACACACCTCCACAAAGCACACAGACAACCTTATACGCTGATGACATCACATATCCTCCTACGATTTTCAGACAACGCTGCACAGCTCAATCCATATTGAAATCAGCAAAAACTCATGGCCACCGAAACAACGGCATTAAACTTGAATCTACCAAATTCGCGTGATCGCTTCTTACCAGCAACACTACAGGACATCAAATACAACAAACCATCAAACACAACACCATATGTTGAGTAACCACGTATGTACTCTGGTTCCCCAACATATGTTGCGTAACACACACGTACACATAAACGCACAGACACACACAGACACACGCATACACACGTAGATACACACACATATACATATACAGACATATACACACACACACACACACACACACACACACACACACACACACACACACACACACTAAAATACTAGGAGTGATATACAACACCACGGCAACATTTACAATTCACATAGAAATTCAGTAAAGAAAACAAAGCAATGCGCAAAAATATTTAGTGCAATCGTGATATGTATCTTTTTGGGCCAACAGACGAAATAACAACTATGGTTCACAAACAATATATTTGCTCCATGATGGACTATTCCAGTCTTGCCATGGATCCTGTTCCAACATCAAAACAAAATAAAACTACTAAGAGTACAAAATAGCGCACCACGTATAATCTTTTCTACTCTAGGCACAAGGCCCGAAATTTTGGGGGAGGAGCCAGTCGATTAGATCGACCCTAGTACGCAACTGGTACTTAATTTATCGAACCCGAAAGGATGAAAAGAAACATCAACCGCGGCAGAATTTGCACTCAGAAGGTAAAGACAGACGAAATACAGCTAAACCCGGCGTGCTAACGTTTCTGCCAGCTCGCCGCCTTAAGCGCACCACGTATAATGGTTAATTAATTATAGTAGCTAACCCCAACCAGCGTAGTAGCTAGAGCGTGCACCGCTCGGAGCTGCCCTTAAGTTTTCCTGCCATCTGAGTCCTATACAGTCATCTGGGTCCTCAAGTCTATACAATATACCCAAAAGTACCTCCCTGATAAAAAAACCACCCGGGGTGGACCGCCACTCTCCTCCTCTTCTACGCGCTACGCCACTGTAGCTAACATTATATTACAGGTAAACAAAAACCTTTTCCGCACTGTTTGTTGTGACATGGATATATGGATATAAGTACACAGATAATCATATTTAGTAAGAAGAAAAGTGACGATAGTATGACTGATTTTGTAGCCCTGGTAGAATGTCTTATGCAGTATACGAATGTAGGTGGAGCAAATAAGTTACAGTATTGCTCTAGGAAAAGAAATGTCAAAGTGAATCTTTGAAATTCTAGTATCTTTCGTGTCTCACTTCATTCTCGAACGATCTCAATGGTTGATTGTATTACAAACTTCTATTGAAGATCAGCATCAGAAAAGGAGAGGCAAATGCTATGAGAGGCTTAGCAACATATGCATACACATACACACACGCAAACACACACAGACACACACTATACATACATACATACATACATATATATATATATATATATATATATATATATATATATATATATATATAATACAAAAAATATATATGCATGTATACACACGTATATGTATATACTTTCATCTACATGTGTATATAGATGCATATCAGGGTACAGGACGTTAGAACAATGAACTACAGTCAACGGAACGAACACATAGAAAAACAGAAAGCCTCTTGGAATTATTCATCAGCTATATATATATATATATAATACAATATGTGAAGGGTCTGTGTATTCATGATATATGTGTGGGTGTGTATACATACTTTATATTTGAAGCTCCGGTGAAGCATGAGTTACTCGGGCACTCAGTTATGTATCTTATAGCAGAAACAGTCGTAAGCTAATGAAGTTCATAAGATAATTGTTTATTCGTTCGACATCTCATTTTCTGATATATATAGAGAGAGATAGACAGATAGACAGACAGGCAGATAGATGAATAGATAGAGAGAGAGAGAGAGAGAGAGAGAGAGAGAAACAGACAGAGAGACAGAGAAATATACATTATTTACATTTGTCGGATATTTGTCCTCATCTTGTTTGTTGTTAACACAACGTTTCGGCTGATATACCCTCCAGCCTTCGTCAGGTGTCTTGGGGAAATTTCGAACCTGGGTTCTCATTCCTAACGATGTTACTATTATTATATTATTATTATTATTATTACTATTATTAATCAGGTCGCTGCCGTGAATCGAACTCGGAACCTTGGGGTTAGTAGCCCGCGCTCTTAACCACTACGCCATATGCCCGTGGAACTGTAGAGAAATATACATATTGTTTTTATTCGCTGGCCACTGGTATAATCATTTTAACCATTTTAATGATTATATCCTCAATTTATACGTATGTGTGTGTCAGTGTGTGTGAATGTGTGTACATACATATATATGCATATATACACTTATATACATATACATGCACACACATACACACACATTCATATATCAAACACGTATATGTATAAAGCTTCTTGCGTTTTTTCATGAGAACACAAGCAAATACTATGTGTGTGTGTGTGTGTGTGTTCATGTGTGTGTATATGTCTCGGTGTGAACACATTAAGTATTTATTTATTTTATGTATATATACACAATATAATGTATATACAATATATATATTATATATGCATTATATAATTACACACACCCATGTGAAGTCGACTGTGAGACCTACCTTGAACAATGAGAGGCAGCAATTCACATCCAATATACATATAGGCACATGTGTAGCCGTGTAGTAAGAAGCTTGCTTCCCAACCACATAGTTCCAGGTTCAGTCCTACTGCGTGGTACTTTGGGTATGTGTTCTCTACTACAGCGTGAGTGGATTTGATAAACGGAAACTGAAAAGAAGCCCGTGGTATTCATATATATATATATATATATATATATATATATATATATATATATATTTATGTGTGTCTATGTGTCTGCATGTGTCAAGCACCCTCACCATCACCAGCGCTTGATAGCCGGTACTTGTGTGTTTACGTCCCCGTAATTTAGCAGTTCGGTAATTGAGAGAGACATAATAAGTACTAGGCTGAAAAAATAAGTCCTAGGTTGGACTTAAACCATTCAAGACGGTGCTCCAGCATGGCTGCAGTCAAATAACTGAAACAAGTAAAAGAATACATATATATAAATAGTTCGAATTAACAACAAAAAAAAGACAAAAGACGAAGAAATGTGTGTAAACAACAAACAGGTGTATTTAGTTCAACGCTCGGGAAGAGAAGGTGAGAAAGTCTTTTAGGTTTCGAGCCTACGCCCTTCAACAGAATGGAACACGAGAAAGTAAAAAGAGAGAGAATAAAAAAAAGCTTTAGTGGCTAGCGGTCGATCATATATATATATATATATATATATATATATATATATATATATATATATATATATATATATATATATATATATATATATGTATGTATGTATGTATGTATATATATATATATATATATATATATATATATATATATATATATGTATATATATATATATATATATATATATATATATATAGATATATATGTATATATATATATATATATATATATATATATATATATATATATATATATATATATATATATATATATATATATATATATATGTATGTATGTATGTATGTATATATATATATATATATATATATATATATATATATATATATATATATATATATATATATATATATATATATACTAGCAGAAATACCCGGCTTTGCCCGGGTTAAAGAGAATAATGAAATCTAAAAACGCCGTCTAGACTACGCAACCCTCAACTGTTAGTAGCTACGATACCATATTTCTACATTAATAACTCTTCAATCCATGCCAGCATGGAACATAGACATTAAGTGGAATGCCAGTCTCTCATCTAGGAGGGCCTTGAAATCAATGTTACCAACTGGGGACTATGTGTGTCGCAGTGATAATAAAAAGACCCAAAGGAGGTCTGCAACGAAATAATTTTACTCAACACTTTGCAAGTGAATCAGTGGCGGCAAAGATGCGTCTCATTTACTTGACAATTTATGCACCACATTGCAGAAATCACAATGTAAGTATATCTGAAAGGGTAGTCTTACACTGTTGTACCGTTGAATTACAAATAATGCTCATCTGTTATGTTCGGGTTAAAATTTCATCAACATCAAAAATATATGAATTTTCATGGGAGTTATAGCCGTTATACATAGAATATAAATTCCAAATTTCATAAAGATCCGTTCAGTACTTTTGACGTAGTTTTGGATAAGAAAACAAATGACTAATGTGTGTGTTTGTGTGCATGTGTTTGTGTGTGATGGGTGTATATATGTATAGATATCTGTATACATGTATATATATGTATATATGTGTACATATTACATGTACATCTATATATATACATCTACACATATGTATACATATACATGTATATGTATACATATACATCTCTTTCTCTCTCTTTCTCTCTCTTTCTCTCTCTTTCTCTCTTTCTCTCTTTCTCTCTCTCTGAAAGTATCTGTAATTACAGTATCGAACTGTGATTGTTTCAGTTAGTGGAATAACGTGTACATATACATCTATATGTATACATATACATCTCTCTCTATCTCTCTTTCTCTCTTTCTCTCTCTCTCTCTGAAAGTATCTGTCATTACAGTATCAAAATGTGATTGTTTCAGTTAGTAGAATAGTTTCATTTTTAAAGTGAAAGTATTTGACATGAGTGTTTTTGTTTCACTTTTGACACGTAATACTTAAATAGTGAAGGAGATATCATGTTGCCGTGGGCTCGAACTCTGCAAGAAGTTAAAATTTTTTTGACTAAAACACAACTGGAACCCTAAGTAAGGCATCTGTAAAATTTGAATGAAATTGGTTGCGTAGTTCTCGAGTTTTAGGGATTCACACAGACAGACAGACAGACAGACAGACAGACAGACACATATTCTCATTTATATATATAGAGAGAGAGAGAGAGTGAGAGAGAGAGAGGGATGCACACAGGTATACATACACATACACACAGACACACATATGTGTATATATATATATATATATATATATATATATATATATATATATATATATATACGTATACATACACACGCACATACGCACCCATACACGGACTCTCACGAATATTATTAGTGTTCTAAGTGAGTGAGTGGTTGATTGATCGAGCGATTGAAGTATGCAACGTAACAAGTAGGAATACATTATCACTATTGCACTATTGACAACTTTCAATATTTATTTAATAGGTGAACAGGAAGACTAAAGTTCAATATAGTAGTGAATATTTCAGATCCTTTTCCTGCTTGCTGGTTGTTAGTCACACCACACACGTTCGCGCTCACACACACACACATACACACACACACACACACACACACACACACACACACACACAAATATAGACTCTCACGCAAACACAATGCCGACATACGCAAATGCTACACGCACAGACACATACGCGGACACAATACACGCACGCAAAGAACGAACATGCGCGTGCACGCAAACACAACGAAAGCACACACAAACGACACACATATACAACGCACTCGCAAACACAACACAACACACACACACACACACACACACACACACCACCACCACCACCACCACCACCACCACATAGATAGATAGATAGATAGATAGATAGATAGATAGATAGATAGATAGATAAATAGATAGACAGACAGACAGACAGACAGATATTACCATTTCCGTGCACATGATTACGCAAACAAACACTTGCATACATGTGCCCACGTAGATACACGCATACACAAACACGTGCACGAGATGCACCCATAGGCACACATAAGCATAGATGCACACATAGGCACACATAAGCATAGATGCACACATAGGCACACACACATTTAAACTAGCTCAAACAGGCACGAACACAAACACACATACATACACACAAGTTACATGGACTTACGTACCTATACACCCATTACGAACTCGTATACAGGTATCCGCGCACACACACATATACGCAAAATGGTGGCACTCCGTCGGTTACGACGACAAGTATTTCACTTGATCAGATCAACGGAACAGCCTGCTCGTGAAATTAACGTGCAAGTGGCTGAGCACTCCACAGACACGTATACCCTTAGCGTAGTTCTCGGGGAGATTCAGCGTGATACAGAGTGTGACAAGGCTAGCCCTTTGAAATACAGGTACAACAGAAACAGGAAGAAAGAGTGAGAGGAGGTTGTGGTGAAAGAGTACAGCAGAGTTCACCACCACCTCCTGCTGGATCCTCGTGGAGCTTTAGGTGTTTTCGCTCAATAAACACAACGTCCGGTCTGAAAATCGAAACCGCGAGTCCGTTGCCCTAACCACTGGGCCATTTGCGCCTCCACAAAATACACGCAAAATACACACGCGTTGAATAGTTGAATTAAGTAAACTGCAAATATGTGCTCTTTCATCGTCGCAAGAAGTTAGATTTGTACTATTATCCCCTGTTGCCAGCTGGCACTGTGAAGCAGGGCAAACTCTCCGGGTTTTTCAGGTTTGTCTGATTTCTGCTGATGGTGTCCATTAAGTAGTATTATAGTATTATCACTTGCTTCTGCTCTGGCTATACGTGGTGCTGCGAAATGTGGTGTTATACAAATAGTGTATAATCCACAACAGTCTTCTCCTTGGGGGCACACTGTTAGTGTTCCAGCCTTTCCTGTTCTGCGCCCCCTCTGCTTTCCTTTTCTTTCTACTTCTCTTCTAGACAGAAAGCTCTTTATTGGTCTTCACTTGCGCACGTGACACAACTAGGACTTTTGCCTCGCTCCACCACACTATTTCGTCTCCTCTCCGCTGCTTCCGGTCATAAATGACCATAGGATTGCATCTAGAAAGTTACCCTCCGAGGCACAAATCTGGGCAAAGTTGGTTATGGAAGCCCAGTAGTCGCCCATGCATACCAGCCCCCTCTCTATCCATACCACCAATGTTATCCAAGAAAAAGGCAAAGGCTGATGCAGCTTGGCGCCAGAGATGTCGCAACTCATTTCTCCGGTTAAGTGAACAGGAGGAACGTGAAATAAAGTTCTTCGCGCAAGAACACAACACACAGCCCGGTCCGGGAATCGAACTCACAGTTTCACAATTATAAGACCGACGCTCTAACCACTGAGTACAGCTGCAGAATATTCATGTGAATTCAATAGGTCAATGAGGGCAATTCAAACTGATTGTTCAAATATCTGTAATCTTACACAAAATTTACGACGCAGTTGTCGTGTTCCTGAGATTCATGTATTATGTCCTTAATCTATGGGGTAAAGAGGTAGAGCTGATATGAAACACCAGCTCTACCTCTTTTCTCGCTTCACGCTCGATTTGCATTGTTTGACAGAGTACACATCATACAAAACATCAGCTAGGGCTCCCTTCAACTCCTCTTTCAAAAGTATACGGAAGCACAATCAGTTTCATGAAAAACAGAATTATATTACGTTCCGTTTCAGTATAAATTCGTCGATCAAGGCGGTAGCGCCCATTGCGACATACCTCGTCCACTCCTACTTCTTATCTTTGAGAGAATGTTTTTGTAAGTAGTGATCTTGTTATTCGTTTTGTTTCTATTTTTTATCAACATTAATGCTTCAAACATTCTTGTTTTCCCTCTTCTTTGTTTTACAAAAGAGTCCAACGTTTACACATCTAGGTCTGTGTCGTTCAGTACGATTAGGACCGTGTTAGCAATGATCGACCATGTCAAGCTAATACCCGTTGTGTTAGATGCGCTTACGCAATCCTAGCGCACGTCTAGGTTACCAGATTAATCTCCCACTAACACTTTTAAATGAGATGTTCCTCGGAGAAGTTCCTGTGCGCCTGAAGAGGAGTAAATATTGGAAACGCTCGATGGCAGAAAATATCACGACTAAATAAAAGAATGTCATGACAAACCATTTTCCATTCTGGGGAATTGGCGGAGATCTTTTAACTAATCCGAAAGTTTTTGTTATTATTAATGAATAAAAACACTTTGTTTTTATTCTTTTCCTTTTTTCACAAAAAAAAATATATGGTATTATCCATTTTCGGGGAAGTAATGTGAAATACAACCATTCACAGCAAACAACAGGGGGAAACGAGGGGGAGGGGGGAGGAGGGGAGGGTGAAGAGGGGAGGGTGAAGAGGGGATGAGAGGAGGGAGAAGATGAGGAAGAGGGGAGGAGGAAGAAGATGAGGGAGAGGGGAGAGGGGAGGAGGAAGAGGGAAAAGAGGAGAGGAGGAAAGGAAGGAGGGGAAGAGAGGAGAGGAAGAGAGGAGGGGAAGAGAGGAGGGTAAGAGGGGAGGAGAGGAGGGAGAAGATGAGGAAGAGGGGAGAAGTAGGTGGAAGAAGAGTGGGGAGGAGGGGAGGAAGAAGTGGGGGAAAAGGGGCAGGAGGTGGAGGGGAGGAAAGGAAAGGAGAAGGAAGAGAGGAGGAAGAAAAGAGGAGAAGGAGGAAGAGGACGAAGAGAGAAGGAGGAGGAGGAGAAAGAGGGAGAAGAAGAAGAGAGGAGGAGGAGAAGAAAAAGAGAAGAGGAGGAAAAAGAGAGAAGGTGCGGGAGGGGCAAGAAAAAGAAGAGAGAATGAGGAGGAAGAAGAGAAGAGGAGAGGAGAAGGAAGAAGAAGAAGAAAAAGAAGAAGAAGAAGAAGAAGAAGGAGGAGGAGGAGGAGAAGGAGAAGAAGAAGAAGAAGAAGAAGGAGAAAATGAAGAAGAAGACGACGACAGCTAGGACATTTCTACTTTAGTATCATGATCAACTCTATTTAACGGTACAGCCAAATGTTTCAATAGACTCCCTAAAATCTTTAAAATATAGGTTACGTGTTCTATGTCTTCAATTTCCTTATGCCATTTCACTTATAAAATAATTATTATCTGAGCAGTTCCTCCTCAACCGGTACTGTAAAAGTTTTAAAGATTACATATCCGGTTCGCTAGACTAGTGGGCTTTTTGTATGAATTGGTCGATAACATCCGTCTCATTTAGGAAGATTGGTTACTCAGCAGTTGTAGGAGGTGTAACATTTGCAACAGCAGCAGCCACAGTGTCAGCTGTGAGAGCTGCAGTCACAGTAAAGGCAACAACAGTTATAGTAAAGCAAAGCATAAAAAATTATGAGTATCTATCGCAACTGTAGTTGTCCAAAGTCCAGTCCTGGTGTAGCGTTTAGTTAGAGTGACCAGAAATTGTATCGAGAATTCTGTATAGTCTGCACGTCATCTGAGCAAAAATATAGTAGTACTAGCTGACCACGTTCCGTCAATAATAACGGCTAATTCTAGTATTTTATATATAAATAAAGTACAAAATAAGGTACATAATAATCACACATACAATTATTCACATACTTCCCTTGTACACGAACACACATACACACACATATTCACACAGAGTTGAAATACTGATTTTTTTTCCACCCCTTCCTTCCTTTTTTATCTATCACTCCTTCCTTTCTCTTATTGCTGTTACTTTCTCTCACTCCCTCTGAGTCAGGGCTATTACTCTCACTACTTCTCCTTCACTGAATTACTATTTTCTCTCCTCCGTGTCCGGTATGATTCTGGACACACACACACACACACACACACACACACACACACACACACACACACACATATATATATATATATAAAAGCACTACGCTCATTATTATATTAGGAAATGGAATATTAGTGACGTACATGTTTGTCAGAAACAAAACACAATATTGGGACGAATAAATTACTGATCTGAATTGCTATGTTTCAAAAGTTAGAGTGAATAAAACCAATGCAAGCAAAAAGAGGTATTGTAGTAAAAATTCTGAATTACGTAACTTCTTATCTTCACAAAGCACCTTTATACTCAGGATGGCTTATTATTTCTCGAATCTGTTTCCACAAATTTAGCTGCTAATCAACTAAAAATCGTATTTTGTGGTGGTAACATCGGCTACCTGAAACAACCTAAATTGATGCATAACGACAATGGCAGTCAATTGCAGCGTGGAAGGTGTTTATAAGCCATTTAAAAAAACACACACAAAAGCTGTTAGGTTCACGTCAACATTTAAATTTAATTCGTGTCAAAATATTTTCACTGCTTTGAAACTACGACCTGCTCGCTGACAAAATTTCGTGCTGAGCAGCAAGAAATTTTGTTAGTGAACAGGTCGCGGTTTCAAAGCGACGAAACAGCACGAAATTTTGTCAGTTTCAAAGCGACGAAAATATTTTGACACGAATTAAATTTAAATGTTGAAGTGAATCTAACGGTTTTTGTGTGTGTGTTTTGGGGTTTTTTTTAATGGTCTATAAACACTTTATACGCTGCAATTGCTTTTGTTTCAGTACATGATTTCAGATCAAGTCACTTGCTATGCAAGTACATCTCCAACAATGGTAGTGTTATTTCAGTTTGTTACTGCTCAAGAAAATGTTTAATATGTCGGTATTAAAGGTCTCAGAATGTATGAGATGATCACACAAATGGCTTCTTCTAGACAAACTTAATACAAAAATTAATTGGAGGAGTTAAATTGTAAACACACATACATACACACACATTTATATATAGGTGCAAGAGTGGCTGTGTAGCAAGAAATTTTCTCCCCAACTACATGGTTCCGAGTTCAGTCCCACTGCGAGGCACCTTGAGCAAGTGTGCCTCGAGTCGACCAAAATTTTGTGAGTGGATTTGGTAGACGGAAACTGAAAGAAGCCCGTCGTACATATATACATATACACACACACACACACACACACACACACACACACACACATACACATACATATATGTATATATGTATGTATTTGTGTCTATGTTTGTCCCCCCTCACCATTACTTGACAACCGATGTTGGTGGGTTTACGTCCGAGTAACTTAACGGTTCGGCCGAAGTGACCGATAGAATAAGTACGAGGCTTACAAAGACTAAGACCCGGGGTCGATTTCTTCGACTAAAAAAGGCGGTGCTCAAGAATTGCCGCAGTCACATGCCTGAAGCAAGTAAAAGAAAATATATACACACGACAGGTTTCATTCAGTTTCCGTCTACCAAATCCACTTCAAAGGTTTTGGTCGGCCCTAGACTATATTAGAAAAAACTTGTCCAAGGCACCATGCAGTGGGACTGAACTCGGAACCATGTGGTTAGAAAGCAAGCTTTCTTACCACATAGCCACCACTGTAACTGAGACCGCTTAGATCTTAAATGTTCTCGATCAGGTCTGATTTTAAGCTAAATAACAGAAATAGTATTTATTATCAACATCGTTAATCATTTACTGTCGTCTGCAATTTTTAGGAAGAATTCCATCATTTCATCAATTAATAGTTTTCGAAGCCAATCAATGGCACTTTATTGTCCCCCTTAATCAACACGAGTACAATATTGTTAGCGATAAGCTCCTATTTCATTCATTTCATCATTCTATGAAACTATTCTCTATCTGTTTGCCTCATTAAATAAGCGAAGCTCTGAACACTTTGCCTAATTGCTCCTTTATATAATAGCAGCTCCTTCTAAGTTGCTCAGTAGCCATCATTTACCTGCAGGCCTCAAGCAGCTGAAGATCAAATAGAACTTTAGCAGCATGGATCTCACTAGTCAAGAGGGTAGGGAGGAGGTCCAAAAAGGTCAAGGGTATTAACCCACCATTATATCCAACTCAATAAAGAACAGCTCCTAACATATTGTACTTAAAATTCAGGTTTGCATTATCAGCCATGTTATTTCATTTACTCTATTAATACTCTTAGGAAATGTTTAAACATCAAAATGCCGATAGGAAAAGAAATGTTAATATCTTTCATGGTAGACATCATCGATTACAAAATGTCAGAAGAACAGATTATATTTATCACATTGTGTGTATAATAACTGATTTTCTTATTTATCTAAGGTTTGGTCCTAAAGAATGTTGGACGGAGATCGTGTTAGTAATAATTTTAGAAAAACTGTGTACAAACTTAATACCCTCGCCGATTATGTGTGTGTGTATTTACGTATATATATATATATATATATATATATATATATATTATATATTATATTATATTATATTATATTATATTATATTTATCTTATGATATTTATTTTACTTTATATTATACTCATTTATTGTGCTTTTAATTATTAATGTGATAGTGGATTTTCATCGATGAGATCTTGAAAATTGGTTATTTTCCCTAAAACTATATATTTTATATATACTTTATCTATGAGGCTCAATTTAATTTTAATTTTTTATAAATTGATTTTAATTGAGTTTTTTACCTGTAATTTTGGATTTTGTCCCTAATATTATTATATATATATATATATATATATATATATATATATATATACATATAAGCAATGTTAATTCTCTAAATGAAGTATTAACAGTAACTGCACGATAAAGTGAAGTGTATTGCTACTTAAGTGTGGCTGACCCCTAGGGGTGGATGTTACTGTTGCTTTAGCCCCAGGAGGACATCTCCTCCGGCTGGCTAAAGCAACAGTAACATCCATCCCTAGGGGTCAGCCACACTTAAGTGGCAATACACTTCACTTTATATATATATATATATATATATATATATATATATATATATATATATATATATATATATATATATATATATATATATATACATGCATGCATCCTTCTATTTATTTCATATATATATATATATGTATGTATGTATGTATATATATGACAGAAGCCATGATAGATCGTTGACCAACGACCATTCAATTTTTTTCTCCGTGTTTTTCTCCTTGTTTTCTCCGTATTCTTTCTGTTGAAGAGCGTAGCTCGAAACGTTAAAGACTTTCTGTATTCCCGAGCGTTAAACTAATACATCCATTTGTTGTTTACACCACCTGTCTTCGTCTGTTGTTTTTTTCGTAAATTCTCCCATATATATATATATATATATATATATATATATATATATATATATATATATATATATATATATATATATATATCAGGTCATTCCATAAGTAATGTCCGAACTTCTATACTTTCAATTTGTAAATTGTCAATTTCTTTCTTTTACTTGTTTCAGTCATTTGACTGTAGCCATGCTGGGGCACCGCCTTTAGTCAAACAAATCGACCCCAGGACTTCTTTGTGAGACTCGTACTTATTTTATTCGTCACTCACTCGGCGAACTGCTAAGTTAAGGGAAAGTAAACACGCCAACATCGTTGCCAACCAACCGATGGTGGGAAAACAAGAACAGACACACAAATACAGCCAACCACTCACACACACGCACACAAATCTATATATATATGACGGGCTTCTTTCAGTTTTCGTCTACCAAATCCACTTACAAAGATAAATCGGCCCGAGACTATAGTAGATGACACTTACCCAAGGAACTGAACCCGGAACCATGTGATTGGGAAGCAAGCTTCTTAACACACAGCCACTGTAAACGCTTTAACAGTATTTTAGGATGTCTAATGGCATCAAATAATATTATATGTATTTGGAGATATTTAAGCTAATTAGATTTCATTTTGCAGGATAATATAATTAAAATTTCTCTAATTATAGCTCTTAAAACATGGAAGTGTCTGAGGAGTATTCAAGACACAAAATGCTTGATTTAAGACACATAATGCAACTGAAACGACTCGAAATACTTACTCAGCTCATGGAGAAGAGTGACTGAGTGAAAGAATTTGCAGAAGATGACTTGTAAAACTCAGAAGTGGAGATTTCAGCCTTCAAGATGAGGCCCAAACAGGACGTACATTTGAGTTTGATGACAAGTTCTTTTTGGCAGAACTTGAAAAAGACCATGCAGTTTCAGTTGAAGAATGGGCAAGCAAGCTTCGTTCAAGCCATACAGCTTTTCATTGCCTCTTAAAAAGCTTGGAAAGGTCCCAAAACTTCGAAAAATGGGTGTCTCATGATTAGTCTGAAGCGAACCGCAAATCCCGAGTGGACATCTGCTCTTCTCTTCATTCTCGTCAACTCATCTCGCCCTTTTTGGACATACTGGTGACAGGTGATAAAAAATGGGTCTTTTATCAAAATGTTGGTGAAGGGGAAAGGCCCAAATACAACCAAAAAGGGAACTCCATGCGAAGAAGTTTTTTCTCTCTGTTTTGGTGGGATCGCTGAGGAATCCTCCACTTTGAGTTGCTAACAACAAATGCAACGATCAATACTCATATATATTGTCAGTGATTAGAGCATTCGAACGCTGTTTCGAAGAAAAAAGGGCCTGCTTTAGCGAATCGAAAAGGAGTGGTGTTTCATTAGGAAAATACAAGACCCCATACTGCAAAGATAACGTCATAAAAGATCGAGGAGCTTGGTTGGGAGAAAATTGTTCAACCGCCTTATTCCGGGACCTTACTCCTTCAGATTACCATTTGTTCTGTAGTTTACAGAATCATTTGGATTGGTTAACTCTCGAGACAACTGAGAAAGTCGAAACTGAATACATACATACATATATATATATATATCATTATAAATATACAGGGATTAGCAATTGAGTTGCTTCTCCAACATACTGAAAATTTAGAAATAGCAGTCAAAGAACTACTGATTCCAAACTACAAATTTTCTCCAAAGTGGATGGCGATATTTAAATATCGCCATCCACTTTGGAGAAAATTTGTAGTTTGGAATCAGTAGTTCTTTGACTGCTATTTCTAAATTTTCAGTATGTTGGAGAAGCAACTCAATTGCTAATCCCTGTATATTTATAATGATAAATAGTCTTACCGATAAAGGTTTTTTTCATACTGAACTACTTGGCAGAATTGTTAATTATTAATTCTATTATTAATTGACGATTCTCTGCCCTTATTCTTGTATATATATATATATATATATATATATATATATATATATATATATATATATATATATATATATATATATATATATATATATATATATATATATATATATATATATATACACACATACACACGCATATGCACACAGCCCGCACAACATGCAAAGTTTTATTGTTAATTTAAAATCTATAAAACTAAAATATTTTAAAGTAACATTTAAATTCTAAATTTATTTGAAAACTGTTACTGCTAGATATTCGAGTTGAATTTGCAATTTTTTTTATTGAATTTTGATATCGTGTACGAGTTAAAATTTTTATTCGAAGTATCTTTTTTTTTTCTTTTTGTAACTATTTTCTTTTTCCTTTTGTCATTTTTCCGTTTATTTGAAATGAACCATTTCAAGTTCATTTGGGTTAAATTTCAAATCCGAAAAGAAACTTAAGAATATCGGAAGCCAAATTTCAACTGAAATTCCCAAAGTGCCTCGTAAAAATGTAATTTATTTGTTTATTTCTTCTTGATTCCTTACAACACTACGCCAACTGTAAGTTGTTGTTTAGTGTTGAAGCCCATCTCACATTTCATGATGTTATGCAATTGAATGATTATGTTACTTTTTAATTCTTTTACTCGTTTCAGTTATTTGACTGCTGCCATGCTGAAGCACCACCTTGAAGGGTTTTAATTGAACAAATCTATCCGAAGAGCCTAGTACTTATTCTACCGCTTCTTTTTGCCGAAACGCTAAGTTACGTGGACGTAAATATACCAACAACGGCTGTCAAATGGTGATGTGGGAACAAACACAGGCACAAAGGCAAACATACATAGATATATACACACATATATATACAACGGGCTTCTTTCAGTTTCCGTCTACTAAATTTATTCACAAGGCTTTGGTCGGCTCAAGGCTGTAGTAGAAGACACTTTCCCAAGGTGCCATGCTGTGGGAGTGAACCCAAAGACATCTTATCTCAATCAGATGTAAATAGGTAAGATGACGAAATTCAGTTCAACATTGCAGATAGTCGGAAAAACTGTATAATCTTACGAATGTTTCGTTAGCCTGCGTTTCTCAACTCGAACCTTGCGGAAGATAGAGAACAAAAGAAAGGAAAGCTACTATACTTCACATCAGTCTGTGTTACTGGAAGCATTTCGCAAATCAGCAGTAACACGAGGATTTCAAAGTTTCTGCGAATTTTTGAAGTGTGTTCGTTAATGATGATGATGACCAAGACGACGACGCCGCCGATGATGATGAGAACGATGACAATGATGATGTGGCGGCGGCGGCGGTGGTGGTACGATTTTGTTGTAGTGATGAAGGCAGCGACGATGAAGGTTGTAGTATCGATGAAAGTGGTGATGACGTAAAAGAAGATAGCGGGGAGGATAGCAAAAATGATGACCACGACGATGATGATGCTGATGAGAATAAGGAGGAGGAAGAGGAGGAGAAGGTGGAGTAGGATAAGAATGAGAGTAATTAAAGAAAATAGGGAAAAAGCAGGAGATATGGAAGAATAGAAGTGATAACCATATCTAGCTCAGATTAAGGTATGGTTAGTGTTGGCTTAGTCTTTGGTTTGATGAAGAGAAGAACCAAAACTATGGAGATCTTGAATAGGAACATTTGCTACAACAACGAGATCAACATTGAAATGTATGTATGTATGTATGTATGTATGTATGTATGTATGTATGTATGTATGTATGTGCTCTTAGTGCTATTGGTAACTCAGAACAACATGTACGATCTGGCCGTCGGCGATTAGACAGTAACTGTAACCAAGCCTGATTGGTAAGGGGTGTGGCTGCAGGATGAAAAACGAAACCTGTTAAAGGGTGGATGAACTCAATGGAGTCTTTCAACAGCTGGGAGTGAGGAACCTCTAGTTTTTAGTGAGACACCTAAGAGATGTGAAACTTGCGATTTCGTTTACATCAAATGATGTAGAGTAGTTTACAGAGGGGGATTCATCCTGTGCAAGGGCTTTCCTCACTTGAAAAAGAAATCTTCAGGTACAGGTGTCGCTTGATTTTTTTTTAACAAGTCATACAATGGATAACAAAATATGATGGAATGAAGGCATGAAGTTCTGCATTAATTCGCCATAAATTTTCTCTTTTTCTTTTTGATTTTACATCCACATCCGTTGGGCAGCTGACCTCTTACAACAATGAATGACTTTCGTTCCTTGTCCCACAGAACAATATCAGATCTGTTATGTTTACACCAAATTGATGTTTTTCTTGCGGTGCTCCGCCAGTATTCCTTATTTCTAAAGGTGTAGATACCTGTTGGTTCTGACATGCCTTTGATGTATACGTCAGGCCAGTCTAACCCGCGGATAGCATTGTAAATAGATTTTGCAACTATATCATTCCTCAGGAGCAGGGAGTATCTGGTAGTCATTTTGGAGCAACTGCTGATGATATGAGTAATATAGCAGAGCTGACATGTTTTATCACAACGTGGAGGTTTGGTAGTATCTTTGTCTCTCTTGCTTATCAAGTATTTAAAAAGCATATCTTTCTAAGTGGGATGTAATGTTTCGTAAGTCCCGGAGAAGCTACTCCACCTGTCAACGCTGTTGTTGCCCTCTGGCTTTCTAGATATGTACCCATTTTTGTTGATAATATTTTTGTTGGAATGAAGCCTGCTTCTCCTCCAAGTTTCTGTTTAGATAGGCCAATTCCAGCCTCGTTTGGGTCGCATGAGACAGCTGTATTCTCAGAGTACCTGCACATAGTTCTTCTACTCTGAAGCTGCTGCTCTCACTTTTAAGTATGCATGGAAAGTATTCGCTTCTTTCTTTATTGTTGAGCAGGTGTTGTCTAAGACAGTGCTACTCAAAGTGGTGGTCCAGGACCGGTGCCGGTCCGCGAGCCATTAGCTGCCGGTACGCGGTGAGTTTCCCGAAAAGAACGAAACATTATAAAATGCTTATGTAGTATTGTATTATTTGTATACAAAAAAAATATAAGATTTTAAAAATTGTCAGCTTTTATTATATTCATGATATATATATTGCTTCCGGTATGAATTAATATTACTAAGATATATTACCGGTCCCAGGCACATTGGAAAAAAAAAGAAACTTCCGGTACGCCACATCAGATAGTTTGAGAAGCATTGGTCAAAGTGATACAATGCGACATTCAAATGCTGTTTGGTTTGAAATGCCTCTACCGCCATCACTTCGTCTCGCATTAGTCCTATCGGTGTCACTTTTAATGTGGAAGTTGCCAGTGGTGCTCAGCACTTTCTGGTTTTCATATCCAGGCTGCGTATCATATGAATGTATGTATGTATGTATGTATGTATGTACGTATGTATGTATGTATGTATGTACGTATGTATGTATGTATGTATGTGTGTGTGTGTATGAACATATGCGTGCAATTGATATGTGCATGTTTTTGTATGTATATATGCATGACTGTCTTTATGCTGGTGTATATATGCGTGAGTGCATGCGTTCGGGCTTGTATGTATGTATGTATGTATGTATGTACATATGTATGAATGAATATACAGTTGTATGTATGTGTGTGTATATCAATCACTTCCGGAGAATCGGATTAATATTATAATCGCATTATGTATCAGAGTGGATGGATTGATGAATAAGTGGGAAAAATCAATTATATTCAATTATAGAACGAATTGTTGCTTCGCTGTTGAATGAAGCAAATGTTCGGCTGCATCTCATCGATCTTTCCCTTTTTGTGATTTGCTATTGTGATTGTTGCTGTTACTGATGCTTGTTGCCGTCATCGTCATCATTACCTTCTTCTTCTTCTTCTTCTTCTTCTTCTTCTTCTTCTTCTCCCCTCCTCCTCCTCCTCCTCCTCCTCATCATCATCATTCTTCTTCTTTTCCCTCCTCCTCCTCCTCCTCATCATCATCATTC
>NC_142931.1:45499018-45519018 GCF_046866305.1 Octopus bimaculoides | reverse complement strand
TACCAGTTGCGTACTGGAGTCGATCTAATCGACTGGCTCCCTCCCACAAAATTTCGAGCCTTGTGCTCCAAGAATTGTCCAAGGACGAACAGATATTCGCAACGGAAATTAAGAAAATACGAAGGCAGTAGTAATAGTAGTAGTAGTAGTAGTGGTGGTGGTGGTGGTGGTGGTGGTGGTGGCAGTGATATCAGGTTATTGGTGGTTGTGGTGGTGGTAGATGTGATAATGCTGACGATGCAAGTGACGCTGGTGGCGTCGTTGGCAGCGATGATGATGATGGTAGTGGTGATGGTGGTGGTGGTGGTGGTGGTGGTGGTGGTGGTAAGATTGATGGCTGTGATGACTATGTTGAGGATGAAGAAGAAAGTTGTGATGATAATGAGGTTAACGATGTGAATGGTTGAGTGACGACGATGCTCATCTCGGTGTTAGTAGTGATTGCAATGCTATTACTGCTGCTGCTGCCGCCGCCGCAACTGTTGGTGCCGTTGATGCTGCTACTGCTACTACCGGTGATGATGATGATGATGATGATGATGATGATGATGATGATGATGATGGTGATGGTGATGATGATGATGATGATGATGAGAAAGAGGAGGAAGAGGAGGGGATGGCATTCCGTGGCAGCGATGTCGAAATTGATTGAATTATGTAATATTATATTTTGGGAAGGCGGTACCACAATATGTTGGTGATACTGTTTCATTAATGCCATTGGTATATTGGTACTAGCGCGAGCGTTAATGGTTGAAGTAGTAGTAGTAGTAGTAGTAGTAGTAGTAGTAGTAGTAGTAGTAGTAGTAGTAGTAGTAGTAGTAGTAATGATAATAATCCTTTCTACTATAAGCAGAAGGCCTAAAATTTTGGGGGAGGGGGCTAGTCGATTACATCGACCCCAGTACTCAACTGGTACTTATGCATTTCATCGACGCCGAAAGGATGAAAGGCAAAGTTGACCTCGGTGAAATTTTGAACTCAGAAGGTAGGGACGGACAAAATACCGCTAAGCATTTTGCCCAGCGCTCTAACGACTCTGCCATCTCACCGCCTTAATAATAATAATAATAATAATAATAATAATAATAATAATAATAATAATAATAATAATAATAAATAGTACTACTAGGCACCGCACACATCCTACGTAAAACACTTTCAATACAATAACAATAAGAGCATCACAACAAACCACAGCACATACCCAAGGTTCGGTAGTGTAGTGAAAGCACGTGATCAAAATAAGACTACTGAATAATAATAATAATAATAATAATAATAATAATAATAATAATAATAATAATAATGATGATGATGATGATGATGATAATAAGAAGAAGAAGAAAAAAAGAATTATTATTATTATTATTGTTCAGTAGTTTTATTTTTATAACGTGCTTTCACTTCACTACCGAGCGCAGCCCTGTGCGCCTTGGGTATGTGCTGTGGTTTGCTGTGATGCTCTTATGGTTACTGTATTGAAAGTGTTTTGCGTAGGATGTGTGCAGTGCCCAGTAGTGCAATTTTCTGTATGTTATATATATTTGTAAGTCCTGGTGTTTTTGTTATGTATTTGTCTGAATATTTTTTTATTATTCCTAAGGCACCTACTATGGTAGGAATTGTTTCTGTTTTTAGATTCCACATTCGAGTTACCTCTATTTCCAGGTCTTGTATTTTGAAAGTTTTTCCATTTCTTTTAGGGAAACGTTGTCATCTGCTGGTATTGATACATCTATTAGAAAGCATTTTTTTTCTTCGTGATCTTTGACAACTATATCTGGTCTATTTGCCTTAATTTCTCTATCTGTGTGTATTGGCATATCCGAAAGTATGGTTGCTTTCTCGTTTTCTGTGACCTTTTCTGGCGTGTTTTTATACCATCTTTTTTCTGTTGTTATTCCATAGTGTTGGCATAGCTTCCAGTGTATATAAGTCCCAGCTCTGTCGTGTCTGTGAATATATTCCTTCTTAGCCAGGACTGGGCAGCCAGAGATAATATGATTTATTGTTTCTTGTCCATCTCCACATATTCTACAGTTACTTGTTATGTTTCTTTTCAATATATGTTTTTGGTAATTTCTGGTGGGGAGGCTTTGGTCTTGTGCAGCAATTAAAAATCCTTCAGTCTCTGCTTTGAGTCCTGAGCTTCTCAACCATTGCTGGGATTTTTCTCTGTCTATTTCTTTTGCATTTAGTTTAGCCCAGTATTTACCATGTAGGGGCTTTTCTTGCCATCGTTTAATCATGGTCCGTTTCTGTTCTAGTTTTAGTTTGGATTTCATTTGTTTTATAGCTTTTTTGTTTCTTCTTCTTCTTCTTCGTATTTGTTAGGTAGTATGATTTCTTGTTTGTATTTGTCAGCTTCCTTAAATACTGAAAACAGCTTTTTGTTTTTCTCGTGTTTTGTGGCTATTTGTATTAGTTTTCCTTGCTTCTGGAGTAGGTATTTTTGCAGTCCTATGGTGGTTATTTTGTAATAGTTTTCCAGCTGTATGAGACCCCTATCACCTTCTGTGCGTTGTATATATAGCCTTTCTATGTCAGATTTTGGGTGGTGCATCCTATATCCTGTCATTATTTTTCTTGTTTTCCTGTCTATTTTAGCTAGTTCGTTTAGTGTCCAGTTAAGGATATTGTAGCTGTAGCTTATAACTGGGACAGCTAAAGTGTTGATACCCATTATCTTATTTTTAGCATTGAGCTCTGTTTTTAGTATTGATCTAACTCGTCTATAGTACTCTTTCTTTATTTTTTCTTTCATTTGTGTATGTTGTATCCTATCTAGTTCATTGACTCCTTAATATTTGTATGGTTGGCTTTCGTCTAGTTCTCTTATTTCATTGGCTTTATCTAGTGTGATGTTACTACTTTTAAGTAATTTTCCTCTTTTCAGGGTTGCTTTGGCACATTTTTCTAATCCGAATTTCATATCTATTTCCTTGGTAACGCCATGTACTGTCTGTAGTAGTGTTTCCAGCTCTTTGTCATTTTTAGCGTATAATTTTAGGTCATCCATATATAGAAGGTGACTGACTGTTTTCCCGTAGCATTTGTAACCGCATCCAGTTGCATTTAGCAATTCAGTTAAAGGTGTGAGTGCCAGGCAGAACAGGAGTGGAGAGAGCGTGTCTCCCTGGAATATTCCTCTTCTAATGGGGATGGCTTTCGTTTTCACAAGTCCCTCTTTTGTTTGGAGCTGTAATACTGTCTGCCATTTGTTCATTGAGTGCCTTATGTATTTTATAATAATTGGTGCCACCTTGTTTATGGCTAGTGTTTCCAGAATCCACGTGTGGGGAACACTGTCCAAAGCCTTTTGGTAGTCCACCCAAGCCATACTGAGGTCTTTCTTCTTTCTGCGGCTGTCTTCAGTTATGGCTTTATTGATCAATAATTGATTTTTACAGCCGTATGACCCCTTGCAGCATCCCTTCTGCTTTTCTGGAAACAGGTTGTTATTTTCCAGGTGCTAACTCAATCTCTGCGATATTATTGCAGTAAAGGCTTTGTAGATCGTAGGGAGACAGGTTATAGGTCTATAGTTTTGTGGTTTCTCCGTTTCCGTGGATTTGGGAATTAATATGGCTTTCCCTTTCGTGAGCCATTCAGGCATTGTCTCTGGCTCTGCTAGTATGTTGTTAAAGTTTTCTGCCAGCTTTTTATGCATTCCTGTCAGGTGTTTTAACCAGAAGTTGGGGATCTTGTGCCCAGGTGCCTTCCAGTTGCTTAGTCTTTGCAGTGTCTGGGTGACCTCTTCAGTTGTTATAGAGGTCCAGAGTTGCTCAGGTGCTAAGTTCGTTGTTTTAATGGTCCTTTTCTGGGGTTGTTGCTTCACCGACCATATTTGTTTCCAGAATTCTTCCAGTTCTTCTGCTGTTGGTGCTGCAGTAATGTCTATTTTATTTTTACCCAGTTCTTGGTAGAGTTTTTGGGGGTTGGATTTGAACTGTTTGTTTTGTTCAAAGAAACGTTGGCGTTTCTCATACCGGCGGATCCTTTGTGCTTTGGCAAGGATGTCTTGCTTTAGTTTTTCTTTTGCTTCAGGTAAGTCTTTTTCTGTAATGCTGTATTTGTACAGTATTTTTGTTTTCTTCTTGTTACTTAGTTGTGTTGATTGTCTACTAATTTCGTTGAGAATCGATAAATCTTTTCTCTTTTTTTTAATTTTGTTCTGGATATTATTTATCCACAAGGTATGTTTGGGTGGTAGAACTCCTGTTCGGATGGATTTGAGTGAGTATCCTGCTTCTTTTGTGGCTGCAGTGGCTGCCGCATATATTATGTCATTTAGCTCAGTAATATTGCCAGTTTTTTCTGTGGTTGTTAGTTCCGTGACGGTCAGGTTGATGCTATTTATTATTGATGTTGTTTTATTGTCTATTTTGATTTTTGGGAGATATAATCTGTGGTCCATTCTAAGATCTGTGGTTTTCCGTTCTTTGGTTATTCTCATTTTCATAGTATCGTAATTATTGGTATAAAAAATGGGCTACAGCAAATATTCTGCTCAATACCACAGATTCGCTTGTCAGTTGTTTGACTTTAACCAGTGGAGCATGTCCGTCCTTTGGGGGCTCACGATATGTGTATCTCTGATCATAAGGATAAGTAGTGGGAGAGCATCATTGCCATGTGTTGAGAGGAATTCTTTGGGGTTTGGATGATTCACTACTGGAAACATGGGTGTTTCGTTCAACATCCTTAAACTAATCTTATTCAGGGACCTTTTGAGTGGGATAGGCTACTCTACCTGAAGAAAATTCTAACTGACTTGCAAGGTCATGGTTGTGATGCATATGCCTGGTGTATCCTTATCTGACGTGTAGTCATGATGGCTATACTAGGCTTCCTATCTTTTACCCCAGTGTCATTTTGATGACATGCAAAAAGATAATGATAATAATAATATATTTATTGTATCCAGTGGCAAGGTGCAATTAGACGATATTTGTCTAAATTATCTAAGGTAGCCTGCATTTTTTAAAGAGTAAGGTATGATTTGAAGGCACTCTAGTGGTTGTGTCGTTGTTGCTGTTGTAGTAGTAGTAGTAGTAGTAGTAGTAGTAGTAGTTGTTGTTGTTCTTCTTCTTCTTCTTCTTCTCCTCCTCCTCCTCCTCCTCCTTCTTCTATTTCTTTGTTTTCTTTAAACCCAAGTTACTTTTGAGCAAGGAGACCTATAACTAAATATTCCAGCCGTAACCATCACGCCGATTTATTTCTTCAGTATTTTACTTTTTTTTCAGACATAGCCTAACTAGGATTACATTGACCAAAGTGAACATTGTTAAGACGGTGTTATTTGAGAGACATTCAGTTGCTATACTTAACAGCCAAGCGGCCACGAAGAAGGGTACTTCTATAGGTCAGTGAGTGTTTTGTTGTTGTTGTTGTCGTCGTCGTCGTCGTTGCTGCTGTTATTGCTAAAACCTACTTCGTCTGTTTAAACAGACCTATGATCAAAAATATTTCAAGCTGTAACCATCACGTTTTTCATAGTTCTGTTTTACGGACACAATGCAACGAGGATTATACTGTCTAATGTACACTTTTTAAAAGACGGTGTGATTTAAGGGATATTGTTTACTTTTTCTAGCAAGTCATGCTACCACGTAGAGACCCCATCATTGTCACATTGATCATTGTTGTGGTTCGTGATAGTGGTATTCCAAACTGCTGGTGTTTTATGTTATTTTTTATGTTGCTGGTGGTGGCAGCGCCACCAGCGGCGGTGTTAGTGGTGGTGGTAGCCTTGGCGGTGGCGGCGATGGTAGCGGCGATAGCAGCGGTGGTGTTTGTGGTGGTGTGGCTGTGACGGCGGTGGTGCTGATGCAAGTGAAGCTATACCTTAGTCTTTATGATTGTATCACTGGATTCTGTTTGATTTTTTATCTTCAGATTTGACTGAGTTACATTTGAGATGAAAATTGCTAGAAATTTCAGTCAAATTTTTTTCTCTAAAAATTTTTATTTCCTTGGATGTATTGTTTTTCCAAAATATGCCTAGAGGTGAACCACTACTACTACTACATATATTCCAATGCTGTTAAAATATATAATTTTAACGGCATTGTGCTCAACGCAGTTGTCTTCAAAGCCAAAATCTTTAATGTCCTAAAGTTTTGACTTGACTTCCAGAATGACATCACGTGTTCTATCGGTTAAAATATGGGACACGAAATCGCACCCGGTATGTTGAAAGCAGCGAGCTTGCAAGTTTCCTTGGAGACAGTATCTGTGACAGCATAACTGACCTTGCGAGACTTCACAAGCTGCAACGGTGTCAGTACATTGGCCGATCGAGAGAATCCGAATCTCTGAACACGGCAAGAAAGGATACTTCCTGCCAAGAGACTTTTAGTTAACTAAGACAGTTGTGGAATGTGAAAGATGAAATGTTCCAGAAAATCGACTCGTTTACTCATTGCATGTATGGTGTTAATAACAACACTAGTCAAGGAAATGCATTGCTATCTCCTCTGTTACAAGAGAGAAAATTGGGGTCTCCACCCAGGTGCTAGCATGTTGAGAATGACTCTTTAAAAATGTTCAACAAGCAAGCAATCACGTAACCATTTGGAAGTGCTGCCTGCAGGTTAACCCTATGCTTGCCTAACCTGTTGAGCACAGCTGCTAGCAAGCTGGCTATTCATCCGACGCGCTTTTGATATGGTCTTGGCACTGCTATCATGCAAGTGTGTACATTCATAGAAAGCGCCAAGCTGCAGAGGCTTGTCAAATGAACTGACAAGCACAAATACATGTACGTTATACACTTGAAATAAAATAAAATTACAGAAGAAGTTAGTCAGATGATGAAAGAGAATTGATGGATTCGTAGCGGGTATTTTTACTTTTAATATCGATACCATTGAAAAATTTGCCACATCTATTTTCGCTGTAAATACTACACACGTAAAACAATTTATCGTACGTATTATCATTATAAACTTTCTTGCCGTCAACAACATCGACTACAGGGACAACAATGAACCGCAAATGAGTTAGGATCCAAAATTCGATGTTTTTGCTGATGCTAACGTGGGAAGTGTATTCTTGTTTAGGACACTTAGTACATAACACTTATTACCCTAAAGATAGGGTGTGATTAAAGCTAATTAATACTCTGAACACAAACTAAACATGATTCCACTAGCGCCTCTTCATTTAGACAAAAGAACTGAATGCGAAATAATAGGAGAAAAAAATGTTTATTTTTCAGGCAGTCTCTCAGATCAAACCTCACAACTAAATTAAATACAACTAATTGCATAATATTTATTTAGCATTAATAACAGAGGAAAATATTAGGAAACTATTAATTTGTAACTAAGGCAACGGAGAAAATATATCGTTCTTATAATACAAATGTGTTGTAAGTCTAAAACGTTGCTTTTTCAGAAAACGAAAAAATTGTCTCATCATTCCATAGCAAAACCGTTGTAGTACACTTTGACAATTTTTCATATCTTGGTATCTGAAGCAGCTGGAGATATGATAGTTTGACCGAAAGTACCGGCTATTGCAAGCAAAAATAAAAATTAACAAAAAGAAAAAACGCATTTGGCCAAATTTTGACATACGACAGTTTAACATAATAGCAGCGATAAGTTTTCAGAACTCTATTTTATCCATTAGAAAAAGAAAAAATTCCCACTGTTATTTATATTAGTGATTGTGTGTAATTCACCATTTACACTGTTGTAAATTGGTCACTGGAAAAATATTTGTGATGCAACCTTCCTCTTGACGCTCAACAATTGAGTCTATATGGCTAATATAGGCCAGAACGAGGATGTTAACATGCATACATACATACATACATACATAAATACACATATAAAAGCCTACCTAAGAATTAGGAAGTCATAGTTTTGAGTGACCAAGAAGAAAAAGCTACAAGACATCGAAATCAATTTTGGTTCCTTTACTCTTTTAATTGTTTCAGTCATTTGACTGCGGCCATGCTGGAGCATCGCCTTTAGTCGAGAAAATCGACCCCAGGACTTATTCTTTGTAAGCCTAGTACTTATTCTATCAGTCTCTTTTTGCCGAACCGCTAAGTTACGGGAACGTAAACACACCAACATCAGTTGTCAAGCGATGGTGGGGGACAAACACAGACACACAAACACACACACACACACACACACACACACACACACACACACACACACACACACACACACACATATATATATATATATATATATATACGACGGGCTTCTTTCAGTTTCCGTCTACCAAATCCACTCACAAGGCTTTGGTCGGCCCGAGGCTATAGTAGAAGACACTTGCTCAAGGTGCCACGCAGTGGGACTGAACCCGAAACCATGAGGTTGGTAAGCAAGTTACTTACCACACAGCCACTCCTGCCTTTGGGCATCCTTTCAGATTCTTTTCGCTACAAGGGCTTCAACGGCATTTGTGAAGAGAGTTTATCAGTCACCACAATTAAACGCTGAAACTGAAACAGAAGTCGCAGGCTTCACTTATATGACACATCATCAAATTTTGCCTCAAGTAATCTTTAAATCCCTTCATTTGTTCTTCAGCACAATACTTATCTCTGTTAAGCTGACTGTAAAAGTTTGGTTTGGGAATGCAATCGTTTTGTATCGAAGCCCGAACGCCATATCTACGAAGTTTACGTTTCAATTGTAAAAGTTGAATACCACTGATTTTGTGACGTGATATGACTTTTGTATCGGGTATTATGTCCGGCCATTTGGCTTTCAGATTTTGTGAAAACAATGAAGATAGGAACGGTTAAATTATTTCATCTATCTATACAATAGATAGAGTCTATAATTCTATCCCACAGAATAGTGTACTTAGTACAACTGTTTTATATTTTGAATCATCGTATGTAGTGAAATATCTAAATCATTCCAAAGCCAATTTCCCTGACCCTCAAAAGCAAAAATTGCTTTGCCAATTCTGTACAAGATATCGAAACCTGTAGCCAGTTTTCTGGAATCTACACTGGTCATTTGCATCCAGAGTGGTCACAAAATTACTCAGGAAGCATCTAGCTCTAGGTATACTTTGATGCATGATTTCAATTTTCTTTATGATGATTATGGGACCAAAGTTCTTCATAGCAGCA
Source organism: Octopus bimaculoides (assembly GCF_046866305.1). NCBI lineage: Eukaryota > Metazoa > Mollusca > Cephalopoda > Octopoda > Octopodidae > Octopus > Octopus bimaculoides. The sequence continues at coordinate 45,509,906 of NC_142931.1, read as the reverse complement.
AAGAAGCTGTCTCTAACTCTTCAAATATTTTCAAGAGTATGGGCAACAAGAGCACAGTTTTTTGGATAGGACAGCATTTCCCATATCGTAACCTGTAGCTTAGGTAGATTTGTGCGATCTTAGATGACAAGCTAGTCTTAATTTAGAAAGGCAGAATCTCTCACAGACCTTACACATGAAAATCTGCTTTTTACGGGATATCAATATTTTCATTTACACAAGGCATACGTTTAAGTTTTTGGTCTTATATTCTATTTCGTTTTGTTTGGCAGTTTTAGATTAAATGTTCCTCCAAGGGGTCTGTCATGCTCCAGTTCTTCCTAGTCATTGACTGGCATGTTTCCTTTGGAGAACTTTTTAGCCTGTCATCGTAACGAGCGTTTGGTTTGCATAGGAGCCAATATTCAGGAAAATTTTCGCAGTAAAATAGTTATTTCGAGACAGATTGATTATATACTCTAGCAAAGTGAACACACCATCAAAGACGATTCTTGTGGAGATTACGTTCTATACTTGGAGTCCACCGTCCTGAAGAATTTTTCTGTTTGGTGTAAAAGGGATTTACTTTGTGTACAAAATCCTTCCTTGCTGGAACCTGTTGGCAGCTGGAGCCTAAAAAGTTGGATAAAAATATATAAACTAAACATAAGAACTGCTCTGTTCTCGCTATCTTGCTCAATATATAAGTTTTTAAAAGCTGTTCTGTAATTCAAATGTCACCTGAAGGCAAGCAACCACTTAAATCTGCACTGTTAACCTTATACATCATAACTAGGAAACAGTCTTACTCGAATGCGAATTGAGCCATCATACGCACAAGCTCAAACACTCATACTTGCACGCATACATACGCTTACATGTGTGTGTATGTATGTGTGTGTGTGTGTGTGTGTGTGTGTGTGTGTGTGTGTGTGTGTGTGTATCTGGATGAAGAACAGACACACGTTTCATCAGTGAAATATTTTTATTTAAAATTCAGAAATTGAAAGATGGCAATTGTGGGAGATTCTGTCAACATCCTGCGCAAGGATGACATGCAAATTCGTGAAGAACTCCATATTTTTTTTTTATATACGCGCAGGCGTGGCTCTGTGGTAAGAAGCTTGCTTTCTGACCACATGGTTCCGGGTTCAGTCCCACTGCTTGGCACGTTGGGCAAGTGTCTTCTACTATAGCCTCGAGCCGACTAAAGGCTTGAATGGATTTGGTAGACGGAAACTGAAAGAAGCCCTAATATGTGTGTGTGTGTGTTTTGATGTGCGTGTGTCTTTGTGTCTGTATTTGTCTCCCCTCCACCGCTTGACAACTGATGACAACCTAGCAGTTCGGCAAAACTTACCTGTAGAATAAGTACCAGACTTACAAAGAATAAGTCCTGGGGACAATTTCTTCGACAAAAAGGTGGTGCTCCAGCATGGCCGAAGTCAAATGACTGAAACAAACAAAAGAATAAAAGAATCCGGAAACTGAAAGGAAATTCTTACAATTGATAGTAATATCTAATTAAAGACATGAATAAGATATGATGAAACACCAGCTGAAATATTTGTCGGCCATTTTGACTATTTATTCCGAAGGATCAACTCTATGACGTATAAACTAGAAGCGTTCCAGGCATGACTATCCCATTTTATATATAGGCATCATATATTGAATATTACGTTTGCTAATGTGGTCTAAGATAGCATTTTCTTTCTAAAGGGTGAGGATAAGGTGTGGGTTGAGGAAAATTGTGTTATTATGACTAGCACGTTGAACGACTACGAAAAGTTCCTACGTTGGTTTCTAAATCTAGGAGCAAACGTGAGAATGTAATTGTAGAATTGTGCAGTAGGCGGCGTAGTGAAAACGGTTGACTGAATGTAGTTTTTAACGATATCTTTACAGCAGATTCTTGTGTACATCACCCACATGAGTGAGGCGTAATATTCCTTCGCAATAAACTAGGTGTGTTTCAGTATGTTACAGTCTTCAAGTATTAAGTAGTTGAGAGACACATGTTACAGAGAACGCTTACCTTTCATGAGTTTAGTATAACTAGACAATTTTCTTTCAGGAATACTAATCCATATCTTTCATTTGTTTCTAGAGTATTCATTACAGCTTCTTCATGTCATGATGAACATAAAATGATGAACATAAAATGATTCAATCGTTGATAGTTTTTCAAAAAGTCTCTATCTGATCTGATATAAACGAAATTGTTACAAACACACATATGGACGCACATACTTACATATAAGCACGAACACATAAGTGCGTGCACACATATGAGCGTGCACACATACGAACTTGCACACACTCACATGCTCATACCAAACAGTTTCGAAACAACGCCAAAACAACGCCAGATCATATATTCAAAATAAATGGAAGTGGAGAGACAAGTTACTGAAGAGATTGCAAGAGTGCAATGAAATAATTTAACAAAAAACTATATAAATTAAATTAATAAAGGACTGAACCAGTGCGTGTGTTTATTACCGGCATAATGCCTCTCCCAAGGTTTAATTGTATTTCTTTCAACACACGTATCCACATCAAGAATCTTGCACACGAAATACACATACGAAATATATATATATACATATATATATATATATATATATATATATATATATATATATATATATATATATATATATATAAGGTGAAGTATATTTGCCACTTAAATGTGGCTGACCCTAAGGGTGGATGTTACTGACCCTTAGGGGTCAGCCACATTTAAGTGGCAAATATACTTCACCTTGCCGTGCAGTTACTGTTAATACCTCGTTCAGAGATTTAACATTGCTTATATATATATATATATATATATATATATATATATATATATATATATATATATATATATATATATATATATATATATATATATATATATACACATATACCAGATCGAACCATCTCATGTGTAACTGCCCAAAATGGTCGTGACTTCTGGGACTTGACTAATGAAAGAAAGCCAAGAACGACCCGTCTTTTTTGTTCCCTGTCCTTATTGTTGTTTCTCTAGTCTGCCTTTGTATCGTCTATATGTCCGAACGTTTTAATGCCCTCTATTGCGTTTTTCTTTCCATTTATATATATATATATATATATATATATATATATATATATATATATGGGAGAATTTACGAAAAAAACAACAGACGAAGACAGGTGGTGTAAACAACAAATGGACATATTAGTTTAACATTTCTATGTATATACGTATATATATGTATGTATATACATCTATATGCTTACATACACATACCTACTTATACACACATACACACGTATGTTTATATATATAATAATTGATTAAGGAAAAAGAAGATGGATTTGATATTGGTTTTTCCTCGTTCAAAATAAAGACCAATACCAAATCCATCTTCTTTTCCCTTAATCAATTATTATGTCAGTTAACACTGCGGAATTTCTGAAGGAGATCGAACGGAAATATAGCCCAACTTCAAATAACATCAGCTATCACAAACCATGCCAGTGCTTTACTCAGCACATCAACATACTAATTGACGTATACCCATTAGTCCAAAATATTGCACACACACACAAATACACAGAGACATATATATATATTGTCATGTAGGACCGTTGAACTCTGCACGTTTTTTTCGCTCTATTCCTCTTAATCCATTCTGTCGAAGGGCGTAGACTCGAAAAGTAAAAGACTTTTCCATTCTTCCCGGGCGTTAAACTATTAAACCTGCTTGTTGTTCCTACACCTGCCTTCGTCTTTTGTTTTCTATAAATTTGAAATACACACACACACACACACACACACACACACACATACACACACACACACACACACACACACACACATATATATATATATATATAGTTTTAGGGAAAATAACCAAGTTTCAAGAACTCATCGATGAAAATCCCTATCTATAAAGCTCAATTTAATTTTAATTTTAATTTTTTATAAATTGATTTTAATTGAGTTTTTACCTGTAATTTTGGATTTTGTCCCTAATATTATTATATATATATATATATATATATATATATATATATATATATACGCATGGTGGGTGGAAAGTGGAAAGTAACTAGGCATTAGAAATCGCTTATAAAATTTTTAGTATCACTGAAGTCATGCCGAAAACATTTTTTTTAAACCGACAACACAAAAGGGGATTTCATATTTTCTTATTGTCTCATTTCTTATTTCTTATTTTTTCAGATGACCGGTCGCTTGTCTATTCAAGAGCGAGCTAAGATAGTAGCACACTATGAAGTGTGGATAAGCATTGTCCGGAAACAATAAAAAATTGTCCTGCAAAGCTGATGACCACGGGCTCTGTGAGCGATGCAAGAAGAAGTGGCCGTCCAGCCATATCCCGATCAGTGGAGGACGTACCAACAGGGCAGGAAATATTTAATCGCAGCCTGCAAAAGTCAACACGTCAAACTGCTCGTGAAAGTGGACTAACAAGACACACAATACGTAAGGTGTTGCATAAAGATTTGAATTTTCTTCCGTGGAAACCCCATTACGTGCAGACAGTGACCCCAAAATGGAACATGGAGAATTAATGCTAGGTTGGCATTACTCAAAAAAGTTAATGCTAGGTCGGGGTTACACAAAAGCAGAGAGGTGTACATGACAAAACTTCGCACAATGGAGACACGGATTCAGGAGGTTCTCAATGATATCCCAGTCGACGTCCTAGAGAAAGTTGTTCCGTCTATCCCTGGCCGTTTGACGCCACCGGTGCTTACGTTGAAATATGGAGATTTACATTCCTTTTCCCATGTAATGAAGAACATGTATAATTTGTTTCAATAAATTTGCAAAAGGAACATGGAATTTATTACCAAATTTTAATGCGTACTAATTTTTGAACCACCCTACACATACATATATATATATATATATATAAATAATATATAATATAACACACACACACACACACACACACACACACACACATATATATATATATATATATATATATATATGCATGCATATAATACACACACATATACGAGTGGGCACTGAAAAGTTCCTGGCTTTAAGAGTAATGCGAAAGGCCTGGCTTGAGACCCAATCTTCCGAGTTCTTTTACAGAGCTTAGAAAAACTGAATCTGAGCGGGGAATATGTTGAATAAAATCAGATTGTCCTAATTTCATGATCTTTGCCTGAAGTCTAGGTGGCATTGCAAGATTAGTCATCGACAAACACGATCTCGCAACAGGTTGTATTGGCTTATTTGACAACTAAGCAACAGGTCTCCAGTTATCAGGTCTCTTGTGTTTATCAAATGTCTAGTTTTGCACACACTTATATACATGTACACTGCACGTAAATCCACGGTCATTACATCGCGATGCACATGTATGTATGTCGCTCTTGACTTTACTTCCACCATCTCTGACACCTCTGTCAACTTCCTCGACATCTCTCTTTCCATCAACCCCCCCTCCAACTCTCACTACCTCCGCCTTCTTCAAACCCACTGACTCCCACCTCTACCTCAACTTCTCCTCCTCCCATCCATTCCACACCAAACGAGCCATCCCCTACTCCCAGTTCCTCCGCCTCCGACGTTTGTGCAGCCTGGACCAGGATTTCGAGACCCAGTCCCAGTATCTTGCTCGTCTGTTCATGCATCGAGGATACCCCTCCCACCTTGTCCAATCCGCCCTCGCCCGCGCTCGTCGAATCGACCGCACCACCGCCCTCACTCCTCCCCCACACCAATCCCCTAACCGTACCCCCTTCCCACTCCGTTTCCACCCTGCCACCCTACCCCTTCGTCGGAGGATCCTACGGGCCTTCCGTCGCCTCCAGCTCGATCCCACTACCCACCCCATTTTCCCCAACCCACCCCTATCCGCTTTCAAACGCGCCCGCAACCTACGCGATCTACTGGTCCGCAGTACCTTCTCCTCTTCCTCCCCACCCCCACCCGGCTCCTTCCCGTGCTCCAGATCCCGCTGTCACACCTGCCCCTTCATCACCAACACTACCTCTGTCACCGGATCGAACCTACAAACACTTCACATTCCACACAGTTTCACCTGCACCTCCTCCAACCTTATTTACTGCATCAAATGTACCCTATGCAACCAACTCTACGGGCGCCGGCTGGCCGACCGTTTCACCGAACACCTAAGGGACGTTCGGCTAGGTTCGGACTCCCCTGTCGGCCGTCACTTCCAACTGCCCAACCACTCTCCCTCTAACATCTCCGTTTTTGGCCTCGCCCTGCACCATGGGTCCACTCCCTCGCGACTCCACTTGGAGCAACGCTACATTTTCAACCTTAATTCTTCTTTCCCCTTCGGACTCAACACAGCCTTCTCTTCCTTATGACTCTCCCCTTTACGTCCCTGCAACACTTTACATAATTTTTTTTATTTATGTTTTTTTTTTTTTTAACCCCCCCCCCTCGTCCCCCTTACATTATATCCATTATTCTCTTGTTATTACACTTACTTTTTTCTACTTTTTATCTCACCACTACCTACACGCACACATACCCACACACCTTACATATATACCGCCCACATACATATACCGCCCACATACATGACAAACATACATACACGCCCTCACACACACATAGCCGAACGCACATATATACACACACACACCCATATATACGCGCACGCCTACATACACAGCCGCATACACATGCACACACATACACACAGGAGTGCACACACAAAATAACACACATACCTGGCACACATACGCACGCACACACATAAACACACACATACACACCCCTCACATACATAAAACCACACACACACACACACACATACACGACACACATACACATATACACACATGCACACACACCTCTCACATACACAATACTCACTCATATACATAACACATACGCACGCACGAAAACATACACAATATACACATACACGCACGCACAAAAAATATACACACACGCGCACACGGAAACACATACAGACATACATAAACACACACACACCCGTACCTAACACTCACAATCCCACACACACACGCACATCCACACATATACACACACACGCACACACCCACATACACACACACTTCTCACCAACACTACACACTCACACAGACACGCATACAATCATACACACATGGGCATAAACAACACACGCATATACAATAGCAAACGCACGCACACACACGTACACAGCAACGCACATACACACAACATACACATACACACAAACACACACGCACGCACAGAAAACATACACATACACACACACACGTACACGTACCTAACACCGACAACCCCACACAAACACGAACACACACACACCCAAATAACCACCTGTTGACCTTCTACCTACACTGTCTACAGCGTCCACTAACCAGTCCTGCTACTAATTTCTTCCACTACGTCATACACACACACACACACACACACAAACACACTAACAGATAAACCACCAAACCATGCACACACACACACACACACACATACGCACACACACGTTCTGTTATCACACACACACTCGCAGACTTTCGCACGCGCACCGATATTCATCTCCCTTTTTCACTCTCCTATCTTAGAAAGAACTTTTCCCCCACCACCTCCTCTTCCGGTCTTTTCATCATGTAACCTCGTGGGCATCGGTACCATTTTCCTCTTTCTCCGTTCTTCCATTCTCCGAACTTTCCATCTTTCCGACGAAGGGCTACGCCCAAAACGTCATACACTCTCTCTTTCCTTTCCTGAGCGTCCAATAATACTATCCATATCACGTCCTCACTTTGTTGTTTTTTTGTTTTTTTGTTATTGTTTTTTTGAACTATATATATATATATATATATATATACACACACACATACACACAGATTCACATATACACACATAAAAGTGCTTACACCGATATATATAATACACACACGCATACACACACACATACAACAGATTCACATATACACATAAATGCATGTATATGCACCGATGCATATATATATATATATATATATATATATATATATATATATATATCGAAACGCCGGTGTTAAAACGGGCGTAGCTGATGAAGGAAAATGTTCTCTATGTGGCTTGTGTGTTTTCTGTACTTTTGTTATTATTATTTTCTTGTCTACGTTTTGTTTGCAATGTCCTGTACCCAGATATGCACCTATATATACAGGTAGACGTAGGCATGCACATACCTGTACGTATATATGCATATACTCATTTATTATTTGTTTATATATATATATATATATATATACATACATATATATGTACGTATGTATGTACTATGTATGTATGTCTGTATGTATTTTATATATGTGCTTGTATGCATGACATCAAAGGTACTGAAATAATGTTTCCTAAATCGATTGTATCATTAGGATAACACGTGATGTGTAAAGGGCGAATGTACTTGTCAGAGATCCTATCTGTCTGCAACCTATTTCTTCGCATTCACACAAATTCACACTGTAGTTGTTATTATCAATATTATTATTATTATTATTATTATTATTATTATTATTATTATTATTATTATTTAGCGTCTTGTAATCCGTTATGCTCTCGAAGGAAAATTCTCCTTTTGATCTCTTCCTTTTAACTTTCGTCACACATAACTATACATCAATGGAAAAAGAGTGGGTGGCGGGGAGATAAATAAAAAAGGAAGAGAAATTAGGAAGATTGCATAAAAATAGAAAGGAAGAACGATACAGACTTGGAATAAATGAAAAGTGAGTTGGAAGAAAGAAGTAAATAAAGATTAACGAATGAAGAAAATTGGAAGAAGAAAAAAGACAGGAAAGCGGTGGGAAATCGTAAAAAAAAAATCATAAACAACTTAATAAAGCTATGAAAAAAACTTCTGGTATTTTCTCCCTCTTCCATTTGAATGAAACTGTTATTTTTAAAATCTTTTTATTATGCTGTTTTCTTGTGTTTGTTTACTTTTCCCCAGTCGTTGTAAGACGGTGTTGACGTCAACGGTCACGTGATCAGAACGCATTCCGAGGAAAAGAAAGAGAAAGCAAGCCAACAAGCAGGCCGCACCTTATTTCACTGTTGCTATTTGAGTTGTTGTTGTTGTTGTTGTCATTATTTAATGCTATGTGGGCGTCTAGATTCGTAGAACAAGAGGTTACCACCACCACCACCACAACCATCACAACCACCATACCACCTTCACCACAACTACCAGCACTTTCACCACTACCGCCATCACTACCTCTACCACCGTCTCCACCACAACCACCACCACCACCACCACCACTACCACCACCACCATCACCAACCTAATTACCAAGATGTTAAACCTTCTCCGACCTTGAAGTAGAAGTATTTGTGTACACGGTTTCAATTCCTGATCAAAGTTAATCCCCGTAATAGCGGGTCGATGGGCCCTTGAACCATTCGCATCTAAACCGGCCATAACTGCCTATTTTATGTTCAAACCAGCCAGATCTAATCTCTCACACCCTAAAAATGCTATTCTAAAATTAAAAAACAACACATCGCAATCTCAAAGCCAGAAGATAATGCATGATCAAATCAAATCCCTACATTTAACAGAGTGTTAAAAAATATGAATGCTAAAAAGTAAATAACCAATGACAACTTTTCTAGACGATCCTCATTTTAAGTCTTTGGAAACCAATTAGTTCAGAGATAACTAATTTGGTGCCTGTGTAGTATAAGTCCTGGATGCGCAATGGCCCAGTGGTTAGGGCAGCGGACTCGCGGTCATAGGACCGCGGTTTCGATTCCTAGACCGGGCGTTGTGAGTGTTTATTGAGCCAAAACACCTAATGCTCCACGAGGATCCGGCAGGGGATGGTGGTGAACCCTACTTTACTCTTTCACCATAACTTTCTCTCACTCGTACTTCCTGTTTCTGTTGTGCCTGTAATTCAAAGGGTTAGCCTTGTCACACTGTGTCACGCTGAATATCCCCGAGAACCACGTTAAGGGTACACGTGTCTGTGGAGTGCTCAGCCACTCGCACGTTAATTTCACGAGCAGGCTGTTCCGTTGATCGGATCGACTGGAACCCTCGACGTCGTAAGCGACGGAGTGCCAACAACAACAGTATAAGATCCACATACATGTTACTGGTATAGCTCGTGATCTATATTAGTTCAAATGATATATAGATTGTGATCTACGCCGACTTTTTGATTTACATTTAAAATTCATCTATTTACTCGACTTCCGGTTGGTTTGGCATATGAACCAAAGACACTTTTATGATTTAAACACTTTTAGTCCTGAGACCATTGAAAAAATTCGTGATGAGAGCAAAAGAATTTTGCACACAGGTTATTCGGGATGAAGAAGCTGCAGTAAAATTTCTCCCACGCTATGAACTCCTTAATGAACATGGCGATATTGATCCATGCAGCAAATATTGAGGAAGAAATGGCGGAAAACGAAGAAAAATCAGAGGTAAAGCCCGTCCCGTTTTTCGCTGCACAAAGAGTCTAGATTTGAAGTTGATGTAGATCACAACGGCATGTAGATCACATACTACAGCGGCACCACTAATTTTATATTAACAATATAATTAGGAGCGAGAGGAAAATAAACTTAAATAAAACATTTCTTGGTTCAGATTTGAACCACTACATTAAAAACAAAAACAACTTTAATAGGAAGTTTCTACTTAAACTGTTTTGCCAGTCTTGTGGACATAAGTAGCGTTTTGTTTATTTAATGAACAGGCGTAGGCTTCCCAACCACATGGTTCCAGGTTCAGTCCCACTGCGTGGCACGTGACTCCTATTTTATAATCTCGAGCAAGTGCCTCCTATTTTATAACCTCGAGCCGACCAAAGCCTTGTCAGTAGATTTTGTAGATGGAAACTGATTGAAGCCCGTCGTGGAAACTGATCGCTAAATCGCTAAAAGTTTTTATTCTCACTC
>NC_142931.1:45434018-45494018 GCF_046866305.1 Octopus bimaculoides | reverse complement strand
AGATGTTATTATGATCATATGTATATTGTGTTAGAATAAGTGAGAGATGTATTTATAATAGGTGTAAGACACTGATGCTTATTATGATCGCAGATCTATTGTAATAACTGAGTTAAAAGCAATCCATATTCTTCATTGTATATATAATGCGCTGGAACAATAAGCAAATGTTGTTATGATCATTGATATAACTTGACAGAGGGAGAAAAAAAATGTCCGTTATAGCCACGTAAGTAATGCGTTGGAAGCAACAAATGTTATGATCGCAGATGTATGAAGTTGAAAGAAACAGATGTATATTATTATATATGTAATGTGTTAGTACATAAAACGCCTGATATGATTATGCATTATAATTAAGAGACATTATTATGACAGATGTTAGCAGAAACAAATATTACGATCATAGATAGAAGCAATGAGTTGGAAGAATTGACATTATGCTATAAAATATAGCGTATTGAAACCACAAATGATATGATTACAAACGTTATGTTCTGCTGCAGCTGATGTTCAACCGTGCAATATTTAAAAAAATATTAGATGCTAAATCACAGAAGCTATTAACGACTAAGATGTGTTACGAGTTCAACGATGTAATTAAACAATGGACGTTATTACTACAGATCTAATCATATTTAGAAAAGTATGTTCATAAATGCATTGATGATTGTATCTACAACTAATGTGATGGTAATTACAATAAAGCAATAGAGAAGAGAAGTAGTGTTTAGAACTCATTATTTGATTCTGTAGTAGATAGTGAGGTGAGAAAATTGTTAACGCGTCGAACAAAATGATCAGCGACATTTCTTCCGACTTTTTTGAATTCTGAGTTCAAACTCTATCGAAGTTAACTATGCACCACCACGCCCCACTCCATTTAGAGTCGATACAATAAAGCACTAATCAAGTACTGAGGTGGATGAATCGACTTACCCACTCCCCTCAAAATTTCTGGTCTCGAATCAAAATTAGAAAGAACTATTGGGTTCTGTCAATTTCTAAAACCTGAAATGCATATACGAAAACATTTAAAATATGAATTTGTCATCGCAGTAGTCTTTGATGGTGTGTAGCGAATTAAGTCCTTAATCCGATTCCAAAGTTCGACTTATGCCGTTCCACTCTGCTGAATATCTCTGTAATAAGTTGCACGCATGCAGTAAAGCTGTTGTTGTACAGTACGATAAGAAATTAAAACAAAAGGACAAATCTAGGAAAACACAACCACAAAAACCACCACCACCACAACAACAACAATTAGAACAAGGAAACACACAATTGTGAACTTTCTTTAATTCCTATCCTTCAGAATGATGATATTATAGGAATGACAAGGCTGTGAGCTGGCAGAAACGTTAGCACGCCGGGCGAAATGCTTAGCGGTATTTCGTTTGTCTTTACGTTCTGAGTTCAAATTCCACCGAGGTCGACTTTGCCTTTCATCTTTTCGGGGTGGATAAATTGAATACCAGTTGCGTACTGGAGTCGATCTAATCGATTGCCCCACCTCCCCCAAAATTTCGGGCCTTGTGCTTAGAGTAGAAAAGGACATTATAGGAATGACAGTAGGGTTGAAGGAGTGTTGCTCTATGATGGTTTCTTAACTATTTCTTGTTTATGAGCTATGACGTAGATAGAGAAGTTGGTTCTTTGCAACAGCCATCCTACTCTACTGATATTCATTTCCATATCAATTACTTCTGCATCAACTGTAGCTATTATTACATCCATCTTATATCCAGCTATCGAAGTTGCATTCGAAGTTCTTTTATTTTTTTTTATTTTACATTTCTTTCATTTTTAGGTCATGCAGAAAGAAGCATTATCTATTTGTGTACAGTAGGGAATTCCATTCCAACCGTTGCATCAACTACTACTACTACTACTACTACTACTACTACTACTACTATTACTGCTACTGCTGCTGCTGCTGCTGCTGCTGCTGCTGCTACTACTGCGATTGAACTACATATCTAGTTGATTCATTCGTGATGGTTTTGAGTCACCAGTTGCTACCATTATTTATTAGTATATGAGTCAGTCACCAATGGGAAAAGAAATAGAAAATATCGGACTCTAAATCAAAAGAAGATTGTTATCCATAACATCAGTAGCTTCATTAACAACAACAACAGTAACAACGAAAAAAAAAAAAATAATAATAATAATAATAATAATAGCACTGCTGCTGCTGCTACACAATATTAATGTGATAAGAGAATGCCATGAATACCTTGAATGTAAGAACAATTGTAATAGCAATCAATAACACCCATAGCCATAACAACAGCAACAATAAATGAAACGAAAGAAACAACAACGGCAGCCTCAGTATTAAAAAGTGAAGCAGCATCAATTAACATTAGCGTCTTAAATGGGCTAATGAAGAAACTTCGATAAAGCTTTTCAATTTGTTAGAAATTCCAGCCAGATGCCTGCAATTTACGCACCTTATCGCTCTAAAAATGGAAGGCTGTATTGAACTATGTAGTTGACCACAGCTGAGCAATTTTTGATTGCTCGATCAGAGCCGACCTGATGCTAAACAACAACAACAACAACAGCAAAAGGTTCTTTTAAAAATGACATGATACATTGGACAATTTAAACACACATGCATACACACACATGCATACACACACATGCATACACACACATGTATGTATAAACACACATATGCACAGATGAGTGTGTGTGTGTGTGTGTGTGTGTGTGTGTCTGTGTGTTTGTGTATGTGTGGTGTATGTGTCCTTGTGTTTGTCCCGCACCGCTTGACAACTGGTGTTAGTTTGCTCATGTCCCCATAACATAGTAGTTCAGCAAAAGAGACCGATAGAATAAGTACCAGACTTCAAAAATAAGTCCTGGGGTGATTCATTCGCTTAAACCCTTTAAAGAGGTGTCCAAGCATGACTGCAGCCCAATGACTGAATCAAGTAAAAGGTAAAAGATAAATATTCATATACATACATACATACATACATACATACATATACACATACATACATGCATACTTACATACATACATATGTGTGTGTGTGTGTGTGTGCGTGTGTGTGTGTGTGTGTGTGTGTGTGTGTGTATGTGTGTGTGTGTGTACATACATATATAAGAAATTAGAATGACTAAGAGTTAAACAATTATGTCATGAAATTTACAAGCTTACAGCTGTTTCTGCTATGAGATGCAATGCACAGATATGAGGCGGCGAGCTGGCAGAAACGTTAGCATTCCGGGCGAAATGCTTAGCGGTATTTCGTCTGCCGCTACGTTCTGAGTTCAAATTCCGCCGAGGTCGACTTTGCCTTTCATCCTTTCGGGGTCGATTAAATAAGTACTAGTTACGCACTGGGGTCGGTATAATCGACTTAATCCGTTTGTCTGTCCTTGTTTGTCCCCTCTGTGTGTAGCCCCTTGTGGGTAGTAAAGAAATAACACATATGAGTGCATTGCATCTTTTATTCGAAACTGCATTGCCCCTTTAAGCTCATGAAATTCATAAGATATTTTCTTATTCCTTTGTCAACGCAATTCCTTAACACCGCTCTGTACTCGACAGACATTTCATTCTGAAGCATATGTATATTGAGTTCTAAGACCACGTTATTAATATCGCAATGCGAAATATCAATATATATATCATTTACATTATTTACATTTGACGGATATTTGTTCTCAGCTTGTTTGATTTTAACAACAAACAAGATGAGGACAAATATCCGTCAAATGTAAATAATGTAAATAATGTACATAATTCCTCCTCTCTCAAATATAGAACCATCAATATATATACACACATATATATATATTAATATTTCGCCTACAGCAATGTAGCTACACGTGTGCTGTTGACGATTTTTTTCCCTTCTTTAGACTTTTCCCTTTCTCCTTTTACCGAGCGTCAAGCTAATACATCTCTTGAGAGGAGACAGTAAACGTTTCATATTTTCTGCGAATCAATATTGCTTTAGTCTTTGTGTTTATTATTCTTGTCGGATGAATTATATGATATTCCTTAGCTAAACATAAGTTGCAATGTTTTGAACATTTGCTGAAAAAGTGGCTTTATCTAAGAGAGACCATGCACTGTTAATAGACTTGTATTTGTCTTTCTTATGTGAGTAACACTTTCAAAATCTTTGCAAGTGGCTATTGAACGCTTTGGCATTCTACCCCCAAAATAGCAACATGCTGATCACAAAGCATTCACGGAATTACAATTGCCGCTATCCAACAACAACGTTATATGTATATGCAAAGATTTTAAAAGTGCATCTCACATAAGAAAGACAAATAGAAGTCTATTAACATTGCATGATCTCTCTTAGACAAAGCCACTCTTTTCAGCAAATGTTCAAATCATTACAATTTATGTTTGGCTGAGGAATATCATATCATAAATCATCCGACACGAATAATGAACAGAAAGACTAAAGCAATATTCACTTGCAGAAAATATGAAACGTTCACTGTCTCCTCTCAGGACAACAGACAATTTAGAAGTGGTGATTAAACAATACGTGGAATTCCCTGATTCCGTCTTTTGATTAACTGAAGCACGCTGAGGAAAATCATGTCCGAATTCCAGGAAACTAGCGTCAAGCCGTGGTATGGAAATAATTACAGGCAGTAAATATGTGTATTTATGTACCTATAAATGCATATGTACGTACATGCATACACACATACATACATACATACATACATATGTATATATATATATATATATATATATATATATATACATATATATATATATATATATATATATATATATATATATATATATATATATATATATATATACTATATATATTTACATGTATGTATGCATTCGCATGTAAGTATGCATGACTGTATACATGCACACACACACCTTAACGGGTTGCACCATTGCAGCATATTAAAGACTACCCTTAAGCTTCCTCCTATCAACTCACCAATATTACACGTTCCAGTAGTCTTGCACACTCTCTCTCTCCTCTCTCTCTCTCTCTCTCTCCTCTCTCTCTCTCTCTCTCTCTCTCTCTCTCTCTGTTCTATTTTACATTTAATAATGAAGTTAACCCTTTACCTGTCCAAAGCATTTTCATAAGTATGTCCTAAACCGCCATGCGTATTTTCCAACTTGTAGTTAGCCCTGTTTTCATATATTCTGAGTAATATAAGCTTCTTTTTCATAAGTCCCAAGTCTTTTTCATAAGTCTGGTTGTTGAAAAATGTTGACAATATGTACCATATACGATGCATAGATTTCAGGGAAATGTATCCTGTGTATACATGCTGATACACAGGAAAAGCAATGGGTTAACTGCCATCTCTTTCTAAATGTAATCTTAAGCTTATGATTCCACGCAGCACACCGCATTCTGCTTTCATATTCACAGACTTTTTTTTAAATGCAATCTTAATACATCCAGCACGTCACACTGCCTTTATAAATACTGACCTCGGAAACATCCTGAACGAAAAATATGAAAAAGAAATTTGTCTCATTTAACAGAACCGAAAACACATATATACTATGCAATAAAATATACAGAGTTGTCACTCCACTGTTATGCAAAATATTAATCTTATTACCCGTTGCATTCTATATTTAATTAATTTTATCTGAACTAACCATTTGGATAATAATTGATCTCGTCACTAAGAGCGCAATTGTAATTAATTAATTAAAATGACTTCATCAAATATATTAACGTCCACTCTACTATTAGCTGTATGCTATAATAAGCATGAACTTGCAGACAGCTAATCAAATATCACCTTAAAAAGTTATCCCCTCTATTATATCCAATTACATCTAATGGAATCAATGAGGTAAACTTAGGATCAGAAATAGCAGCGAAACCTATGGTAGAGAGTATACTACTGCCATGAAAAATAATAATAATAATAATAATAATAATAATAATAATAATAATAATAATAATAATCCTTTCTACCATAGGCACAAGGCCTGAAATTTGGCGGGAGGGGAATAGTCGATTACATCGACCAAAGTACTCAACTGGCACTTATTTTTATCGACCCCAGGAGAATGAAAGGCAAAGTCGAACCCGGCAACATTTGAACTCCCGGTTTGCTAACGATTCTGCCAGCTCACTGAATTAATAACAACAACAACAACAACAATCATAATTCTTTCTTATGGAAGCACAAGGCCTCAGTAATTAACTGGTACTTATTTAATCGACCTCGAAAGGATGAAAGACAAATTGACTGCGACAGAATTCGAAGCATTTCGTTCGGCGTGCTAACCATTTTGCCAGCTCACCGATTTAATAATAATAATCTTTTCTACACAAGGCCCTAAATTTTGCGGGAAGGGCCAGTCGATTAGATCAACCCAGTACGCAACTGGTACTTAATTTATCGACCTCGAAAGGATGAAAAGTAAAGTCGACCACGGTGGAATTTGAACTCAGAACGTAAAGACGGACGAAATACAGCTAATCATTTCGCCCGGCGTGCTAACGATTCTGCCAGCTCGCCAAACATATTTAATTATGTTAATACATTTTATACGGTGTCTATTAAAATAGACGGATAGTCACGATTGCAATGACCTTGCTCCTACGTTTGTTCATTCATAGTTGACCTCACAAGAACAACAACAACTACAACTGCTGCTGCTGCTGCTGCTCACGGTAACCGACCGCACATATAATACATTTTAAAGGTTGAATTGTAAAGATTGGTATTTTCTTTTACAGGTCAAGAAATAACATCAACAGCTGACCCGAAAGGAAACCAAAATTCATCTTGCACTGGAATGCAGTTCATATCTTTAAGATGAGGTTTTCATTACGTAAACGTTTGAATGTTGATTGCATAAAGCTTCCGCCCGCCCAACTGATGTTTACATATTTCAATGCTAACGCATCTTTTTAACAGTGTGTCTATGTTGGTGTGTGTATGTGTGTTTGTATACACACACACACACACACACACATATATATATATGTGTGTATATATATATATAATATGATTGCGTATGCATATACGTTTATATGTACACACACATATACATACACAAATATGTGTGTGTATGTGTGTATGTGTGTATATGTATACGCCGCATGGCTCAGTGGATAGAACGTCGGATTCACAGTTATGAGGTAGTGAGTTCGAATCCCGGACCGGGTTGTGTGTTGTATTCTTGAGTAAGATACTTTATTTCATGTTGTACGCCATTAGATTTAAATGACAAAGGCTTGTACAGCACTTTTGCCACACGTTGTGTTGCAAACAATGGACTCCAGATCCAAGCAAATTGCAGATTCCGTGTTAAACAAAAGATAAACAAAGAACAACAGATGAATTGTAGTTCACAATTCATCTGTTGTTATTTGTTTATATATATATATATATATATATATATATATATATATATATATGTACGAGGGAAGTCAAAAATTATTCGCACTTTCGCCATAATATATCTTTATTATTGTTACACTGCCGTCTGCGCGTCCATGATTATAGTTCGTACTATTGTAGTCACGTAATCGAACTTTGAGCCCGATCGAGCCATTTTTCTTACTGGCTTTACAGTGTAGGCATGACCGCTCCACTAGCAATGTGCACCAAAGAAGAACAAAGAGCAGTGATCCGATCTCTGTGGTTGAAAGGTGCGTCAGGTGCTGAGATTCATCGGAGGTTTTTAGCACAATACAGGGACAGTGCACGACCACGTAGAAGTGTGAATGAATGGATCGAGGAGTTTAAAAATGACCGGGCAAGCGTGACGCACGAAATGGGAGCAGGGTAAAATTTTCACTTATTTCTTTCTTTATTTTTCTAAAATTTTCGTTACGTCTTGCAACCTTTCCAATAATTTTGACTCTGTCTGTTATTCACACTGCGTTCCTTTTCGTTTGTTTGTGCGCATGTGTGTGGATTAGTGTGCGTGTGTGTGTGTGTGTGTGTGTGTGTGCGTGCGTGCGCGTGTGTGTGCATATGCATCCATGTATGTATTCATGTACGTATGCATGTATGTTTGTGTATGCATGTATTTATGTATGTATGTGTGTACATTTGTATGTATGGATGCGTATCTCCATATGTGTGGACGTATGTCTCCAGATGTGTCCTTGTGTGAAGTAAAGTGTTTGTGTATATATGGTCATGTGTTTCAGTCTTCATTTGTGTATGTGTTCGTATGTGTGCTTCTCTGTTCATATAACCTATGTACCTATCTGTCTGTATGTTGAACCTTTTACTTCCATATTCATATGCTTACATACCTGTGCATACACACACACGCACACACACACACACACACATACACACACACACATACATACATACAACTACGTAAAGCCCACTAATTATCCTACTCTACCTGTGTAAACTGGGTATGGGGCTATGATATCTACTATGTATATTTCCTATTTAGTATTGGGGAAGTTTCATTTATGAGGACGTACCCCAGTATTTGTATAGATAGATAGATAGATTGGTGGATAGATGGATATATATAGATATAATGTATACATATCATCGTATTGCCCAGGTGTCAAAACCATAATGATATCCGTGGAGCAGCTGATGATGGAGGTATGTTGGATTGTTTGAATCGCTGTTGTTGCATATGTGGATTAGCATTATTGGATTGTTGATATGGCTGTAGAATAGTATTATAACACATCATATATAGATAGATAGATAGATAGATAGATAGATAGATAGATAGATAGATAGATAGATAGATAGATAGATAGATAGATAGATATGCAGGAAGTAAATAGACACCTTTAATTTTCAAAATCTTTTATTTAATGCGCAAAGTGAACAATTGAGATGTGATCGATAGGTAGGACTACATACTTTAGTATTTAGCTGACATTCCCTTTGCAGTTTTAATTCAGAAACTCTTTTTGGCATTGAACTGATGAGCTTTGTGATTGTCTCTTGTGGAATTTCTGCCGACTTTTCACGCAACAATCGAAACAATTCATCTTTAGATGTAGGTTTCTGTCGAGTTATTCGTATAGCTCTATCTAGTATGTTCCAAAGATTTTCAATTGGGTTCATTTGGGGAGATTGGCTCGGCTAAGGAAGCTTTTTGATCCCATTTTCAGTTAGTATTGTTGATTCCTTTTAGCTGTGTGGCATGGAACCCCATCTTCCATGAATAAAAATTCATTTTTCGTTATGTTATCGTGTGAATACATTGGAAGAAGTCCTTGCTTAAGTATTTCGATGTATTTTTCAGAGTTTATGGTTCCAATACATTCGATCAGCTCAAAATGACCATTGCTGGTGCCAGCTCCCCATACCATTACAGAGATACCATCATGTTTCATAGTTGGTTGGAGTCGTTTCAAGTCAAATTCTTCATTGGGAAGCCTCCAGACCCAAACACGTCCACTGTCTGAAAATAATGCAAATCTGGATTCATCTGAGAAAATCACTCTATCCTAAAATGAATTCGAGTTTTCTGACATCTCCTTAGCCCATTTTTTCTTTTCATGATATTAATTAGTTGAAGGAGAGGTTTTCTTCTAGCTGTTCGTCCACAATACCCAAGCTTATGCAGATATGTAACACACGTTCTTGGACTAACTTCTCGCTGTTTTGCAATGTCAGAAGCCTTCGGACGAGGTTCGTTTTCCACAATTCTCTTCAAACAGTGAAGCTTCCTTTCCGAAGGCTCAGGTCGGCCGGGACGAAAATCTGTTGATTCTTTTCCTTGGCTTTTGAATTGCACAATAATTCTATTAACTGTAGCAAGAGGAATTTGAAGATTTTCGGCAATTTTTCGCTAGCTAAGACCAGCAACACGACCTCTTTGAAAATTTGACAGTTCTGCTGAATTTTTTTTGCGTGGCATGGTTACTCTTCGCAAATGTTTCATATAATGGTACCTGGAATGAAAAATTATAATTACATTGTAAATTCTACACCGCTGAAAACATATTAAGATACTTAGATCAGAAATTTTGTAAATTAAAAGTGTGTATTTACTCCCTGCATGTCTGTGTATAGAGTGAAGGCGCGTGGCTTAGTGGTTAGGGCATTTAGCTTACGATCGTAAGGGTCAATTCTCGGCGACGCGTTGTGCCCTTGAGCAACTTTATTTCACATTCCTCCAGTCCACTCAGCTGCCAAAAATGAGTAGTACCTGTATTTCAAAAGGCCAGTCTTGTCACACCCTGTGTCACGCTGAATCTCCCTGAGAACTACGTTAAGGGTATTCGTGTCTGTGGAGTGCTCCGCGATTTGCACGTTAGTTTCACGAGCTAGCTGTTCCGTTGATCGTATCCGCTGGGACTCTCGGCGTCGTAGCCGACGGAGCGCTCCTATATATATATATATATAAACACTTATGCACAACATACTTAAGCACAATTTCTGAGGACTAGTTTCAACATCCCAGTCCTTGGCCTATAGGTGCGCTGTCTCCTCTCTGTGTTTTATTTATCGTTACTTTAGAGGCTGCTCTTATCCCTTCTCTATTTTGACACTCCTTATCCCCTTGTCTCTTCATGTCTCGTTACTTCTTGGATCTAAACCCCTAATCTTCGCACTAACTATAATGTCCAATCTTTCTTCTCTAGAACGTCAGACCTACGAAAATTTCTTCCTTACTATAGTTTTATCCCGCAGGTTAAACCTGACATTAGCGACATCATGCTCAGTGGTCTCAAAGGTCATAAAATGTTATGGGTACTGTCCCTTCCTCTCAGACTCGGAAGATTAAATAAAAAACAGAAAAACCGAAGTCGATTCGAAGCTTACAGAACAAACAACACACTTATTTAGCGTGCTACACAGCAGGCGCGAGCATCAAAACATTTCAAGCACAAAACTATGCCAGCGCCTCCTATTTTAATAAGTAGTAGGATGCATTTTGAAGTGGCATTCGTCTACTATTTCTAGCACTTTAAAAAGCCACATAGAGAAAGACACAGTTGTTCATTCGTGACATCCATTTATCACTGTGGTGTTCGTTTTAAAACTACGCAGTTTCTTTCTACGTCTTAGCTATTTCGACACATCACGTAAGCAGCGTAAATCTCGGTTGCATACGATTTAATTGTTTCTAACTTTAGACCCGTTTTCCTGTCGTCGACGTTTACCGCTCACAGATACATTTAGCACATTACATATGTACACATGGATAGAAAGATACAAATACACGCACACACAGAGACACACATATACATATGTATATACATATGTATATACATACAAATACATATATATTGCGTGTGTAGCATATATACACACATATATATATATGTGTGTATGCGCAAAAGTATATGTGTCTGTATGCTGATATATATATATATATGTGCGTATGTATGTGTGTATGTATGTATGTATGTATGCATGCATGTATATACGTTCTTACTCAAACACGCACACACAGACACATATCCTTGCGCATAATAAATTTTTTGGCTGTCCAAACATGCTATAGCAAGCAGTCATACACTCGCGCACATGTGCGCTCACACACACATACACACACACACACACACACACACACACACACACACACGGTCGTATACACATAGGTATACACCCGATTACACGTTGGTAAACAGTGTAGCATGCACGTATTACATATTATACGTAATACACATATTTTAAGACGCATGCACACGCATTCACGCACAAAACACATTTTTTCCATTAATACATAACAGTGGCGGGTATACACACACGCACAGGTAAGAAAGCTGATACACATATAAAAAAACATACGATAATTGTTTTGCACCAAATAACAAAGACACCCTTGTGTCTGTCGCTGTCAGAAATACAGTAAACCAATAATCCATCTATGGAAACCTATAACTAACAAAATTAGTGTTTACCAATTATAATATAAAATGATTAATTAAATAAGTATATACGAAGATAGGCTGAACAGTTCATAAGTTGAAAAGTTCATAGGCTGACCAAGATATTCTCAGAGACTGGGACCAAACGAGGTTTATTTTACAGTATAGTGCCCCTTGCGGTTTACATGCTTCTTCCATCGGTGCTTCAGCGCTTGGATTCCATTGGTAAAGAAGCTTTTTTGCACTGGTGATAAAGCGGGGTCGTCATCCCCTAGTGTAGCAACCGCGTCAACATGAATGTCTTTGGGGGCTCAACCCGTTTTCTGCAGGAACTTGATAACACTACGATATCGAAGTTGCTACTAGTTATTTTTGAAGTCTTCTTTGAATAGTAAGATGTCAGCTTACATAGTAAGAAACAATACAGTTATTAATGGTTTTGGCACAAGGTCAACAATTTCGGGGAAGGGCCTAAGTCGATTACATCAACCCCAGTGCTCAACTGGTACTTATCTTATCGGCCCCGAAAGGATGGAAGACAGAGTCGACCTCGGCGGAATTTGAACTCAGAATGTAAGGACGGACGAAATACCGTTAAGTATCTTGCCTGGCGTGCTAACGATTCTGCTAGCTCGCTGCATTTACAGTTATTAATAAGACGAGTTTGGAATTAATGCACGCAAGATTTCACAGTTCTAGCATCATTCTTTTAATATTCAGCCTGTGAACTTTTCAGTTCACATTTACATTTGAATGCGTATTCTAAGATATGCATGCGTTTACACACGTCTAAAACATGCACATATGCTCGCACATGCTCACATACACATCCACTTATAAACACAGAGACACTCGCATAAACACAGAGTCGTTCCAGCAAAAAATTAGTCGCTTGGACACAGCTGTTTCGAGTTCTAAGACGCATAGAATCCGGTTATCTAGTTTCCATAGTTTATACGTGACGTAGGCCACAAGATTCCCACTGAACAAGACGTCATTTTGTTGTGCAGCAAAGTGAAACTAAGTGTTCAAGAACACCGTGTAGCCCTCGGTCCGGGACTCGAAAATATTATCTTGCGATTGTCAGTGCAACGCTTTAAGCACTAGCCAGGCGCCTACACCGTGTCAGCATAGGCGTTTATATATACACAAATCTATGCATTCCCTTCTGTTGACAAACAGATTTATGACCATCTAAAAGAGTCTGAACGAGAACGGCTTATTTCGTTCTGATAAAAGTAAAGAAGGGAAGAGCTGGTGACATACAAGCGTCTACCGTAAAAATATATGCTATATAGTAAAGTGGGAAAGGGGTGTCATGGAATTAATTTGAACAATTCACCGTCACAAACCAAACATATACGTCTATGTATATATATATACCTGGTGTGCCAACAAAGAGCTTATGAAGCATTTTGTCCTTCACAATTAGCTATATATATATATATATATATATATATATATATATATATATATATATATATATATATATATATATATATATATATATATATGTATGTATGTATGTATGCATGTATGTATATGTATGTATTTATGTATGTATATATATATATTTGGTAGACAGAAACACAAAGTAGTCCGTCGTATATGTGTGCGTGTGTGTGTAACTATGTTTGTGTGGAAATTTCTGCCTCTCTTTGTGACTCTCCCCGTTTAACTACTGGTGCTTGTTTATTACGTAAAATAGTAGTTCATCAAAAGGGCCGATGAAATAAGTACTAGGATTATAAAAAAAGAGTCCAGGGGTGAATGTGTTCGACAACAAATCTTTCAAGGTGGCACCCCAGTATGGCCGCAATCATGATGACTGAAACTATAAAAGATAAAATTTTATATATATATATATATATATATGCAAAATTGTTACCAGTTCAAATATGCTTGAGGTATATTCGAACCCGTAAAAAAGCCATTCACTGTATTTTGTCATGGAGAAAAAACTTTTTCTAGTTGTAGACAAAGAGGTGTAAATACACCGAGTCAGTTCACAACACTCCCAAACCGGACTATGGGATGCATGCTTTCGGAGTGGTTACTTTCTCTTCAGGTACAGAGAGCCTAAGGGCAAACGTCACAAGAGACAGGTCCCTTCTCATGTCTCCAAGTCAAATGTATTCTTTTCTACTCTAGGCACAAGGCCTCGAAATTTTTGGTGAGCGGAGTCCAGTCGATATGCATACATACATACATACATACATACATACATACATGTGTGTGTGTGTGAGAGAGTACATATATATATATATATATATATATATATATATATATATATATATACAGGATTGGCCAAAAGTCACCCGACAGTAAATCAAAAATCTATAAATACTATCTGTAATTCGATATGGACGCGACTGGAAAAACGTGTCGCTCAAGAAGGACTTCAGTTTGAAAAAGTTTCAACCTGTTTCATATTTAGATACATTTTAAAAATTCATTCAGTTGTTAAACATAAATAAATCTTGGAGTTAAATGTTTTTTTATTTACTGTCAGGTGACTTTTGGCCAAACCCTAGCACTCCGCGAATTTTATAGTTTTAAAATTTTTGAATGCTGCTGTCTTGCGAAGTTTTCCTATCTTGTTAAAAACACGAAATGGGTCAGTAAGACTGTCGACAAATGATGAGCGATTTATCTTCTTTTGGTATTTTGTCCTGTACTTGTCTCTCGTGTGTTTACGTAGTTTTCAATCGTTGGTAATGTCCTGTACTTGATATATAATTTTTATTTATATATATACGTATATGTATATACACATATATCTGTACAATAGATGAACGCATAAATACACACACTCACAGTGTATATATTTATGTATGTGTGCGTGTGTGTATGTATGTGTGTGTGTGTTTGTGTTGTGTGTGTGTGTGTGTGTGTGTGTGTGTGTGTGTGCGTGTGTGTGTGTGTGTGTGTGTGTGTGTGTGTGTGTGTGTGTGTGTGTACAATAATGTACAATATAACCATATGCTTACGTACAAGCCCACACACATATCTATACAACTATGGAGAAGACGATCGGATCCTTCAAAGATTGGACAGGAAAACAATTGCTGAAGTACTAGAAAAGCTGCAAGGCCAGAAAAAAAACAAAAAAAAACGCGCATACTTACATATAAAAAAAAGCAACTTTTTGCTGCAGTTTTTACATATTTTATCTCTTCATGTGTAAGTGTATGTGTGTGTGAGTGTGTGTGCATGTGTGTGTGTATGTGTGTGTGTGTGTGTGTGTGTGTGTGTGTGTGTGTGTGTGTGTGTGTGTGTGTGTGTGTGTGTGTGTGTGTGTTGAACTTTAAGCTTTCCTAGTACTGCAGTATTTTTGCTATCCTGTGTTGCTTATCCTGTCAATATGCAAATCTCCACATTTCAAAGGTTTCTGTCTTTTTCTCCGTAGCTGTAAACAAGTGTGTTTGTGTGTGTGAGTGTATATATATATATATATATATATATATTTCAGGGTAGCAAAAAAAATTTAGAAATTCTTTTTGCTACTAGTGGTCTAGCGAGAAGAGAAAAACTAGTCAATAGACTATATATTATTCATATAAATACAAACAGTGTACATTTAAACACATAAGAGAGATGTCCATAACCGGACATCTAACCTGCTAGAAGGAGCAGTCAAACTCCAAACCACAATTAGGGATAATTTCGAAAGGGAATGAAAAGTAAAAACATTTACCATCTATTTCCTGAACCAAGCTATTTTCAGCAAAATAAAATAATTTGCTTGGTCAGCTATCATCAGCAGGAAAGCCAAGATTAACATTTTCCCTACCAAGCACCCCTTTTGTTTAAATGAGTTTTCCCACAGACCCCAGGATATTCTTATTCATCATATTCTTATATATATATATATGAAATTTTGAATTTAGTTCACGGACCCCCAGTATAACCTTTGCGGACCACAGGTTGGGAACCACTGAACTAGACCGTAAACATGTTCTGCTCTTCTTTGAGTATACCTGTCTCATTCTGTTGGAGATGAGGTAAAACAACTGCTGAATTGATGATGACAATCGGGTCAGAAACACGTGTCCACAAGCAGCTGCAGAAAAAGTGACCTACTATTTCGACGATTTTTAGCCTCTTGAAATAGCTCAGTAGATATACAGCATAGTCTATAACTATTAATTGCTTACAGCAAAATATTTTAAAACTTATAAACAATTTGAAAACTGGCCATTGGACTACTTGAATCCCAATTGGTATTAATGCTCGAAGACAATAAATAATGCTCGGACATTGGAACTTATTTATAACGTGCCTCATTTACATTACTGAAAGGCGTCATATACTTTATGTACTTGTATTCATTATTGATTAATTAGTTTTCTTTTAGCCGACATAACGCCCTTGATAATAACTGATCTCACTTCTGGATCCTGTTCGAGAACGTTTACTGTGATTGTTTCTGTTGTCTAGTTTCTTATCTATGTTTGTTGAATCGTTCGCTAGTTGCATCATATCTTTTATAAATGTTATGAATGGCTTCTTGTTTGTTGACTATTAAATATTCCATATTGTTACACATGTAACTAATATGATACTGCGCATAACCTGTGACACCCTGGAAGCAATACTCTCCAGATTAAACATGTTGGGCTTGATAACAACTTTTGTACTCTAACATATAATATGACAAATTGTTCAGCCAAATGACTACATTTGTAAAATTGACTACATGTAAACCTATATAAAATCACTCAGTTGCTGCGATATGTTTTGATATATTTCCCTTTGTGTAGCATCCGGTTTTTGTAACCGATCAGCAAAAATTTGGAGTAATCATTGTCAAACACATCTCTTTAGAGTATCTAACTGACTAATTAAACTTCAGTATTTTTATTAAGCCACACCTCATCCTGATAAAAATAACAATCTCTGCTAGTTTTCATGTTGAGACGAAATGGACGAGTGGGCAAGGTATGTAACACCAATGCAGGTTTTATGTATTCATATTTCTCCTCTGACGTTTCAATTTGTCACTGGTAAATTGAATAAATTACTAAGTACTTGACCTTTATTATAATGTGAAATAGATAGATTCTAAAATTATCGAACTGCTTCTTGGTAAAACCTTAGCCACCATCAAGACGTAGTTTTATCTCTCATCTTCTTAATGCTACAGAAAACAGATTAAGGTATTATTAGGTCAATAAGAAAGCCAAATGACTGAGTCGTGTGAAAGTTGTATATATTGCCTTGCGGTATTCCTTGCAGTTCTCTACGATCTGATTTCAATACCCCGATGTCAACTTTTCGTCTTGATTTTTCTTTTTCTCTCCTTTTATATTGTCTGTCGGTTGTCTGTCTGTCTGTCTGTCTCGCTCACTGGAAGAAATCGGCTGCATTCGGCCTTGAGGGCCAAGGGTAGGCATGGTTTTAGGACTGCAGTGGTCGTCAATCAATTATTTATGAAGTTCATCAT
This sequence comes from Octopus bimaculoides, assembly GCF_046866305.1. Taxonomy (NCBI): domain Eukaryota; kingdom Metazoa; phylum Mollusca; class Cephalopoda; order Octopoda; family Octopodidae; genus Octopus; species Octopus bimaculoides. Next base: position 45,476,765 of record NC_142931.1, on the reverse strand, counting down.
TTCGATGGTTATTGTGACTCTTGGTTTTATATATGCAAAACTATGAGGCAGATATTGAATATTAAATAATAACAATAAACTTTGGAACCTTATTAAAATCAAGAGTCGAACAACATTGTAGAATAAATACACTTCACCAACCGGCGAATTCAAATCTTCAAACACATTTTATTTCATACTTTAAGTCAGTTCGTTTGCTTTGCATTACTAATATCTTTTATCTTTTACGTTTTTACTGGTTTCAGCCCAGGGCTGAGGTAATGTTGGTGCTCCACCTGTAGTTCCTCGGTGTTGTTTCCGATATTGTTTTTAATGAAGTAGCGAGTTGGATGGAGCTGGTCTTCTTTGCGTCTTCTGCTGCGATGTGGGTTCATCTAGTATCTCAGATAAAAACCTGTCCAGACGTTCCTTGAAAACTTCCACGTCAACACCATGTAGATCTCTATGGTTGCCTGGAAGGATGTTGAACAATTGCAGGCCCTTCAAACCCAGACTATTGCAGTACTGTGTCCTTATTTTAGATGAGGAAGACGGGATGTTTGGTATGATACTGTGCCGTCCAGTTCGAGGATTGGTATAGCAGTCAATTTCAAAATTGGGAGCTAAACACTCCAAGATCTCCCAAATATATATCACCGCATATCTCCCTCGTCTTCTTTCCAGGGAATAGAGACTCATCTCCTTTAGCCTCTCCCAGTAACCCATCTTTTGCATCAAGTCAATCTTTGTGTATTGGCGCTGGATTGCTTCGAGTTCCACAGTTTGTTTCACGCACTCTGGGGAGCATAGCTGAGAGCAGTAGTTCAAGCGGTTGAGAACGAAAGTCTTCCATAGAGGTAGCATGGCTTCCCTTTTCCTGGTTCTGAAAGTCCTCAGAATCCATGCAGCCACTCACCTGCACAGTGTTGCCATCTTGGTAATATGCACATGGAATGTTGCCTCATTGCTCATGTGAGCCCCCAGATCACGCACCGACTCTGACCCTGAGATCGTATTACCTTCTGGTCCAGTGTATTCAGATTTTAGCTTGGTGTTGGGCCGATAGTGGAGTGTCTGAAATTTCAGGCACGCTCTTGATAATGCAACATACATCTGACAATGTGCGAAGAATTGTGTTGGGAGATGATATTATTAACTAAATAATTTCAAGGTGGTACTCCAGTATAACTGCAGTCTAACACAATTTGAAAGCTTAATTCTATTAGATAGAGATTATTGTTTTTGCACTACGTAATACTTTTAAAATAATTTATTCACTTCTTTTGTTGTTTCTTTTTCTTTTTCGCTTTATTACATTTTTTACGAACGCGAAGAAAAGCAATTTGTTTACTTATGGAATTCAAACGGAAGTTGACATTTAAAACAAAAGCGAATCTTGTAATATTAAGCATTATAATTTATGTTTTAAAAATCTTTTATTATTCATATATAATTTCTTCAAAGTAATATGACTTCTTTTTAATAACGTGGGGAGGGGGTTGGACACAGTCCCGCACTTCTTCAATCATTATAATATAAATTTATTAATAATTTCTTCAAAGTGATATGACTTTTTTAATAACATGGGGGTAAAAACACTGGACACAGTCTCGCACATTGGAATTATTGTTTTTGCACTACGTAATACTTTTAAAAATAATTCACTCGTTTTGTTGTTGTTTCGGGGGGGGGGGGGTTTCGCTTTATTACATTCTTTACGAACGCGAAGAAAAGTTATTCGTTTACATATGGAATTCAAACAGAAGTTGACATTTAAAACAGAAGTGAATCTTGTAATGTTAAGCATTATAATTTATGTTTGATATACAAATAAACTTTAAAGTTTAAACAGTTTTTAATAATCATTCAAAATTTCTTCAAAGTAATATGACTTTTTTTAATAATGTGGGGGGTGGGAATGGATACAGTCCTGCACTTCTTCAATCATTATAATATAGAGAGATAGATAATAACAGCAGTCATATTTTCCTTTATCATAAATTTGAGATTCCAGTTTTAAACTAGCTAAATTGATAATATCAACAATACAATATTCTTTTATAATAAAAACAGAAGGCCGATACAAAAGAGAATAGATTGCTATTATGCTTTTATTCTGGCGCCGTGTAAGTGATTACAAATTTGTTGTAACCCTTCAAAGATATTTATACATTATGTAGAGTTGACTGTACATTGCATATCATACTAATCAGCTGCCATGATGATGCTGAATCAACAACTTATGGACAAATCCCACGGGATTTTAACAGCCATTTTTCATAAAAATTAAGTCGACGATATTATCATTATACAATAGTTATCTTGTGTGTAGGCGCGAACAATTGAAAGGAGAAATTTAAAACAAACCCTGTTCCACAATTTATAATAAACGCATACACACATATACAGAGATACTAAGCCCGTGAGGAATCTATTACACATCTCGTGGCTTAAACTTCAAATACTCGTAATACAGTTTACATATCTCTCGTTGTGCGATTTACAAATAGTAATTTTCTAATACAGTTTACACTTCCGGACTTCGTGTTTAGGGTGTGGAACTTACAATCAAAAGGTAGTAGGTTCGATTCTTCAACTGGGTAGCATGTGTAGTGTCCTTGAAGAATGTAGTTTGTTTCACGTTCTACTTAGCTGAAAATGGTTAGCAGCTGATTGCTAGTGAGAACTTCTTCCTTTTTTTCTTTGTTTGTTAGATTGTTTGTTTCTTTCTATCTTTCTTTCTTTCTTTCTTTCTTTCCCTCCCCCCTGTCTCTCCTCCCGTTGTCATACCCTTGACGCTTCACCGAGTTAAGAGTTAGAGGGTCGAGTGGGTGTCTATGTCTGTTCGCATAACACCTAAAGCAAGCTACCTGTTAATATTCGCTCGCGAGTGAGACTATACACAATTTCGCAGAGTTTTCTCATACACGTAATAATTCAACCTGATCTTCTTATATAGATAGATAGATAGATAGATAGAGAGAGAGAGAGAGAGAGAGAGAGAAAGAGAGAGGAGAGAGAGAGAAAGAGAGGGGAGAGAGAAAGATAGATAGATAGAGAGAGAGAGAGAGAGAGAGAACGAGAGGAGAGAGAGAAAGAGAGGAGAGGGAGAAAGAGAGAGAGAGAGAAAGAGAGGGGAGAGAGAAAGAAAGAGAGAGAGAAAGAGAGGGGAGAGAGAAAGAAAGAGAGAGAGAAAGAGAGGGGAGAGAGAAAGAAAGAGAGAGAGAAAGAGAGGGGAGAGAGAAAGAGAGGGGAGAGAGAAAGAAAGAGAGAGAGAAAGAGAGGGGAGAGAGAAAGAAAGAGAGAGAGAAAGAGAGGGGAGAGAGATAGAAAGATAGATAGAGAGATATGTAGATAGATAGATAGATAGATAGATAGATAGATAGATAGATAGATAGATAGATAGATAGATATACATTTACATTTACACATTCATGCATACATACGTTAATATAATATACCTGTTTTATGAAACGAATGTCTATCACTCTAATCCCTCTCACTCTCTCTATGAGTATGTGTGTGTGGGGGGATGGGTTGTATGTTCTCCACCCTCTCCTAACCGCTTGTAATAAAACCGCTTGTTGGTTTCATTACATCCGCATAACGTAAGCAGTTCGGCAAAATTGAACGATAGAATAAGTACCGAACATAAGAAGAAAACGTAAGCACTAAAATCGATTTGTTCTACACAAAGCCTTCAAGGCCGTTCTCCAGTATGATCGCAGTCCAACGGCTGAAGCAAAATCAAGTAAAAGCTAAATCTTACTAATATCAAAAATATTCTTTAAATCTATGGGAATATGAAGAAAGCTCTATCAATAAATGCGAATATTTCATAAGATTTAAAAGGTTAATGTTAAGACTAACTTCTAAACATTTTACGATATTTATGTTCGTAGCGATAGTTAATTTTAAGGCAAAATTACAGCAGGTGCTGACATAGGCTTTTCTAAATGTGCTCAATGTATGTATTTTGCTAGAAAATTGACTATAACACGCACATAAATATAATCCCTTATCAATTTTGGTAAATTTTTTATTCAGTGCACCTAAGATATAAGAGACAACAGAACTGCATATCTCTGTGCTCCCCCGTGCCGATGTTAACTGAGTCCCTCTTCATCGAAAAGTAGGGTTTACTTCAGTCGATAGTTCCGAGTTCAGACATACTTCGTTGCACCTTGGGTAAGTGTCTTCTACTATAGCGTCGGGCTGACCAAAGCCTTAGGAGTGGATGTAACAAAAGTAAACTGAAAGAAGCCCGACGTATATATATATATATATATATATATATATACACATATTATATATATATATATATTTATACACGCATATATATATATATATATATATATATATATATATATAATTTATAGTATATATGTGTGTGTGTGTATGTGTGCGTATATGTTTGTTCCCCCCAACATCGCTTGACAACCGATGGTGGTGTGTTTATGTCCACGTAACTTAGCGGTTCGGCAACGCTGGAAGAAATATTTTCTTTGTGAACGCTGCGTCTCCAATTGTAAGTAGTTTTTCGTAACTTCATATTTTCTGACGCTACTCTATCTCTTTCTCTTTCTCTTCCTCTATCATTTTCCCCCCTCTCGTTCTTCCTCCTTACTACTACGTATCTCGCTTTACCCCTCTCGTTCTTCCTCTGTTACTACTACGTATCTCTTTTTTCCCCCTCGTACTTCGTGTCTTTCTCTTTTCCTTTCGTTGCTCACCTATTCTTCTACTTCCTCCCTTTGTTTCTCCCTCTACCACACTCTCTCTCTCTTCCCCTCGTTCTTCCTCTTTACTACTACGTATCTCGCTTTACCCCTCTCGTTCTTCCTGTTACTACTACGTATCTCTTTTTTCCCCCTCGTACTTCCTCTCTTTCTCTTTTCCTCTCGTTGCTCACCTATTCTTCTACTTCCTCCCTTTGTTTCTCCCTCTGCCACTCTCTCTCTTTCCCTTACACCGGCATGGTCACATGCTTCCGGTCAATATTCCTTTTCTTCCTTGGCTGTCGCCGAGCAAACACACGAACCATTTCGTCCCTACTTTCAAGTTCGTGCCTCACAGCGTTCACACACAAACAATTTTTCTCGTCTGGCCGTAAAGCCTTTTCTGTTTGTTTTCCTGTCTTGTTTTTTGTCCGCCACAACATTCCTCCATGGCAAGATTTAATTTGTGTATACAAATTTAATTTGCGGTCCGTGGGAAGAGGTGTTTTAACGATGCGTCCTGCCTAGCTCTTCGAAACGCCGGTGTTAAAACGGAGGTAGCTGATGAAGTAGAATGTTCTCTATGTGGCTTGTGTGTTTTCTCGTCTCTGTTTTGTTTGCAATGTCCTGTACCCAGATATGCACCTATACATACAGGTGGATGTCGGTATGCACATACCTGTACGTATATATGCATATACTCATTTACTATTTGTTTATATATATATATATATATATATATATATATATATATATATATATATATATATATATATGAGAAGGGATGACCACTAAGTGGACATCCATTATGCTAAAGATAGACCGTCTACGGTCAAACCACATATATATATATAAATTAGAAATGGAAACCAAAATAATAAATTGAACACTTAAATCATTTAATCATTAAATTAAAAATCCAATTCAATTTTATTATTTTATACAAACAAATGACACATCTCGAAAATTACAGCTGTTTCCATACCATTAATAAAAACTAATTTTTCAAGAATAATAAAACACCGTTTTGACATAACACCTAACTAAATTTATATATCTGCATATATATATATATATATATATATATATATATATATATACATACACATACATATATACATATACATATATACACATACATATGTGTGTATGTATGTCTTTGTGTTTGTGTTTGTCCCCCACAATCGCTTAATAATCCATGTTGGTGTATTTACGTCCCCGTAACTTAGCAGGTTAGTCGTTCGGCAAAAAGAGTCCGATGAAACCAGGCTTTAAAAGAAGATAAGTACTGGGGTTGATCCTTTCGACTAAAATTCTTGAAGGCGGTGCTCCAGCATGACCGCAGTCAATTGACTGAAACAAGTGCAACATAAGAGGCAAATATAATCAGTAGTTAATCCGAGAGCTGTTTACAAAAGTACAAATATTCTTTTCTACTCTAGGCACAAGGCCCGAAATTTTGGGGGAAGGGGCCAGTAGATTAGATCGACCCCAGCCAGTATGCAACTGGTACTTAATTTATCGACCCCGCAAAGATGAAAGGCAAAGTTGTCCTCGGTGGAATTGGAACTCAGAACATAAATACAGACAAAATACCGCTAAGCATTTCATCCGGTTTGCTAACGTTTTTGCCAGCTGGCCGCTTTCAAGAAACTTTTCTACTCTAGGCATATGGCCCGGAAATTTTGGGGAGGGGGCCAGTCAACTAGATCGACCCCAGTTCGTAACGGGTACTTGATGTTTCGAAAGGATGAAAGGCAAAGTCGACCTCGGCGGAATTTGAACTCAGAACCTAAAGACAGACGAAATACCAGTAAGCATTTTTCTCGGCGCGCTAACGTTTCTGCTTTACAAAAGTACAAATATCAACGTTACCCTGCACATTTCTTGGTAGGATAATCTTTTTGCCTTCAATACAGCAGCAATGCAGCCATTTTTTAAAACCGAATTTTTTTAGTTTATATCTAAACCCGAAAAACATTCACTTTTAGATCCGAAATTAGTGAAGCATTATAAGCTGCATTTTTCTTTTTTATATCATCCCGTGTATTTTCTATGAGGTTCAAGCCAGAAAATATACTCAGTAATTTACCCAAAAGAGTCGCTAGGTTTTCACGCATTTTGCCGAATGGCTAGTTGCACCAACCAGTTATAGAGGAGTGTGGCTTAGTGGTTAGGGTGTTGGACACGCGATCGCAAGTTTGTGGTTTCGATCACTGGACTGGTTGACGCGTTGTGCTCATGAGCGAAACACTTCATTTCACGTTGCTCCAGTCCACTCGCCTGGCAAACGTGTGATCCTGCGACAGACTGGCGTCCCGTCCAGGTGGGAAATTTATACGCCACGGAAACCGGGAAACCGGCCCTTATGAGTCGTTATGACTCGAGAAGGCAACTTTTGATTTAACTTACTTATCATCCTGTGAAGGCATATGACTCAGTGGTTAGAGCGCCGGGCTCACAATCATGAGGTAGTGAGTTTGGCTCACAGATTTTTTAATTAATTTTCATTAACTAAATAGTTTGAAACTTCGTATACTGGTGGAATGTCTCAAGCAGAACACGGTTTACTTTGAACATTTTTGACAAAATTTGGTATTTTAGAAGTTATTTCATGTTAAAGTTGTCATATTTGGATAATTTCAACCAATCAACAACGTCTATTCGGCTGAAGAAAGCTACTGCTTTTTGCCCGCGACATTCCATCAGTATACGAAGTTTCAAACTGTTTAGGTTTAAAAATTAATAAAAAAAATCTGTGAGCCAAACTGAACAGATCCCAGTTCGCTCAGCTGTAAAAATGAGTTGCGACATCACTAGTGCCAAGCTATATCGACCTTTGTCTTTCTCTCGGATAACATCGGTAGCGTGGAGCAGAGAGGCTCGTATGCATGGAAGACTGCTGGTCTTCCATAAAACAACCTTGCCCGGACTTGTGCCTCGGAGGGTAACTTTCTAGGTGCAATCCCATAGTCATTTATAACCGAAGGGCGTCCTATATACTACCGTCCAGCTGAAATATAGTGCGATTATGGAAATTCATATTAGATAGCAACTTTTCAGTACATCCTGGTAGGTTTTAGAGTTTATGGTTGTAACTTCAGACAAGTGTCTTATTCTCAGCTTGAAAAATGGCGAAGTAAATTAATGTTTCGACTAGAAAACCCTGCGTAGCTGTATTTAACAAGAATTGTGGTTTTTATTATAACATTATCTTTATTCTCTTAGCTGATCGGGTGCTATCCTACTTGTTGCTGTTTTACTACATAATTATTTATATATAAATATATATATATAATTATGTGGCAAAACATCAACAAAATCTACTGGCTTCCTCCCCCAAAATTTCGGGCCTTGTGCCGAGAGTAGAAAAGAATATTAGTACTTTTGTAAACAGTTCTCGGATTAACTACTAATATTTGCCTCTTATGTTTCACCTGTTTCAGTCATTAGACTGCGTCTTCAAGAATTTTAGTCGAAAGGATCGACTCATCTGTTTTTAAAGCTGGGTACTTGTTCCATCGGACTCTTTTGTAGAACCACTAAACAGCTAAGTTACGGGGACGTAAATACACCAACATGGATTATTAAGCGATTGTGGGGGACAAGCACGACCACAAAGGCACACATACACACACTCAAAATACACACATATGTATGTGTATATGTGTATGTGTGTGTGTGTGTGTGTGTGTGTGTGTGTGTGTGTGTGTGTGTGTGTGTGTGTGTGTATGTGTATGGTCATTCTAATAACTTTTTTTGTCTTAATAATTTCCCTTTGTTTAACAGTCATTTTCATAGCATTTTCGACGGCCAGATAACTGAAGAGATGATGGCGTGGGTTTCCGCCCCGACATCCGAAACTCGGAGTTTTATCATGGCTACCGAATAATTGTGGCATATTATTTACAGATGTATATACATATATACATTATGATAAATGGTAAAAATCATTAATGATTTTACCAAGGGATCAGCGCGGAAATAAAAACCTTATAGGTAAATTTTATAAATATTCTAATAATTATATACATAATTATAACAAGAGATAGGCTATAAGTCTCTCTACGCGCTAGAAAAATAGACGCCTAAAGACGCAATTACCACCTTAACAACTTCGAAAAAGAAAACACGGACTGTAGTCAGGCAAAAGAAAGATAATGAATTAAACTTTTGTTAACCGTGTACAAGATCCTGTTTCAATCTTAAAGTAAAAATTAAATTACACACTGCTCTCATCAGCAACGATATTCCGTAGTGTAAAGTGACGAGTATCTACACATACGTATTATAATTAATATTTGAAAAATTTACTCCTTGATCAAAACTGCATTCACTGCAGAGTATGCTTTAATATATTACACGTGGTTGAAAAAGAGAGATGAGAATTCTACTGTATATTCCAACGAGTGTGTATATATATTGGTGTACGAAGTCGTTGCTAGTATACGTATGTGTAGATACTCGTCAATTTATACTATGGAATATTGTTGGTGATTAGAGCAGTAATTAAAAATGTTTAAACCTTGAAACAGGATCTTGTACACGGTTAACCAGGAGTTTAATTCATTATTTTTCTTTTGCCCGACTACAGCCCATGTTTTATTTTTCGGAGTGTTTAAGGTGGTAATAGCGTTTTTAGGCGTCTATTTTTCTACCGCGCAGAGAGGCTTATAGCCTATCCCTTGTTATAATTATGTATATAATTATTAATATATATATATATATATATATGTGTATGAGCACGAGGTCTGCCTGATCTTGTGACTAACAAAATTAAGAATAAACTTCGCGGACTGCACTAAAAGACATATTTAACTGAGTGAAGTTGATATCTTTCGAAATATAAGTTCATTGCCACGTAAATCAACAATTTGAGCCATTTTTCAGACAACTCCGGTATCAAAAATGTCAAAGTAGAGGGCAAAATTTATGAAAACATATTGCATCACCCATGTATCGTTATACATAATGTGAACTAACTAATTTTCTTACTTGTGTAGAGATCTAATAGATAATTAGTATTTATCTTTATACCAAAACAAATTTAGCAAAATGTGAAATTACATATTTGTATTCAAGATTCTGACCAGGACCGTCTCTTAGCAAAAAAGGTTTCGAAAGAAAGGTTTCGAATTCGATAAACTTGGAGTAGTTTTAGTATTAATGTTAATTATTGAACAATCATCGAGCGTTCTTTTAATACATAACATGCTTCTTGTCAGGTCTAGCATTAAAAAGAAATGGAAGGAAGAAGAAAAAATATGTTGGAATGGGCGGAGCCCTCTTAAAAATGTGTCTATGCATGTCTATGTGGTTGATAACGATCTGGATGTCGGTGTTTGAATTGAGGTCAATCTCAGCTCAAATACTATTTGTTCTGAAAACTCAGGCGCATGTGCACACACACACACACACACGTATACATATATAATTGCGTGTGTCTATGTGTGTATGTACGTACGTACGTATATATATAGCTATGTATATACATACATTCAAATATGTTTGTGTGTATATATATATATATATATATATATATACGCATACATGCTCATATGTATACACATGCATAAACACACACACACATATGTATGCATGTATGTATGCATGTTTGTATACACACACATATATTCCAGAACAAGTAGTATTTAAGCTAAGGCTGACATCAATTCAAACGCCGACATCTAGATCGTTAACAACCACATAGACTTATTTAGACAATTTTCTTTTCTTGTTTTAAAAAAAGGTCCCGCCCAATTCTAGATATTTTTCTTGTCTTTTGTTTAAATAGAAGACCTAACAAGAAACGTGCAATATATCAAAGAAATCGGAAACAAGTTGTTTAGGACAATAATTATGAAGCGGGGTGCACTTGGTTCTCGGTGTGTGGAGTAATTTCGAATTTAAGAAGCGACTCCAGGTTATCAGCTTCACTCGAGCTCATCACAGATTTCGCATAAGACACCTGTCTGCTCGAAAAATTTCATGTTTTTTCGCCTTATTTCTAGCCCCATTTCTAAGTTATGGGTAAAACTAAAGCAACCCTGCAAAATATAGCTGATCTTTACTCACAGTCGCACAGAATAACAGCAATCAAATAACGACAGCGGAGTGCGCAACAAAACATCAGCGATCTGATTGTCGCCTGTACTCTTGACAAGAGATGCCAGTTAGTTTTTTACACCTACTAGGCTCGATCGTATTAGCCCGATTTGCTGGATAATTTTTCTTTCCTTTAAGAATATTGTAGAACAGAAACTTTTCATGGATTGGAATTTAGATCCTAATCTCTATAGAAATTTATTGTTTCAAAAGAAAAACATTGACTTTGAATTATTAGGTTGTTCCGAAAATTATGGCCGATTTCAGAAACAATTTTATTCTGGAAAAAATAACAATAGAAATGTTTTGATTAGTCAAAGTATGAGCCGTGGACACATATGCATCTCTGGCATCGATCAACGAGATTATTTATGCCTTGTTGATAAAAATTTATTGGCTTTGATGCTAAGAAATCTTTGAAACCTGATTCCCCCTCTGGTTTGGACCTGAAAGTTTTAACACTTAAAACGTTTTTAAATTCTTATAAATTGATTGTCAGTGGGTGAAAGATCAGGAGAATATGGAGGATGTGGTAAAGTCTCATATCCCAAGTCTGTGAGTTTCTACAACGTCATTTTGCAACATGTGGCTTTGCCTTATTGCGGAGCAGAATTGGGCCATTTTTTGCAAGTAAGCACGCATTTCAGCGAGTTGATTGCAGTAAACATCTACTGTAATGCTCTGATTGTATTTCAAAAAGCAGTAATGGACAACAGCAATAGCAGTCCACCAGACAGTCACCATAATCTTTTGCTGACGCAACTTTGGCTGACCGTTTACAGTTATCATAAAGGATCCACTTTGCGTCACAAGTGACTATTCGGTCAAGAAAAGGATCATTAGTGTTTCGCAAAAAGAGCATGAAGCACACTTCAAAACGCCAAACTTCATGCGATACCCATTTATCGAGCTTTCTCACCTTACCAATATTCAGTAGATTGCATTAGATCGTTGCAATACCGACACCATGTGCCTGAGACATATCTCCGACACTTTGACATAGGTTTTGTTCAACAATTGTTTTCATGACTGCATGACCGTTCCCTACCTTCTTTATCTTCAAGGCTCTCCTCACCACTAAGTTTGGGAGGCACTGTGTCCAAGCTTGAACTCATACAAGAAAAGCAAACGAAGATCCTTTTTTGTCATGTTCATAGTTAAGTGCGCCTATGCTTCAAGAATTGTTTTCTGTCTGAAATAACAAGAACATTATTATAGAGCATACATCAATTATTAAGTATGTCGAAGTTCACATAAAATATAATTAAAATGCTATGATAAAATTGTGTTTCAAAACACAACACTTAGAGTGGCCATTATTTTCGGAACAACCTAATATTTTAAATTTTTACGATTATAGATAACAACTCTGGCTGTAACTTCTAAACCTGAGTCAGGCGCGTGTGAACGATGTCAAGAGAACGTCTGCTACGAATGATATTTTTTGACACAGGGCACCTCTAAGACAAGCGCGAAATAAATGAACTGCGACCAGGCTCAATAGAAGGAGCCAGAGTTATTGGCTGCAATTACATACTTGAAGTCAGTGTTGCCAGAAATTAAATCAGCTTGCAAATACACGTTCACTTTCTTAAATATGTACTCGGGCTAACGGAGTGACGCACGCAGTCGCCACTTATATATATATATATGTGTGTGTGTGTGTGTGTGTGTGTATGTGTGTGTGTGTGTGTGTGTGTGTGTGTGTGTGTGTGTGCGTGCGTGCATGTGTGTGTGTATGTATGTCTGTCTGTCTGTATGTATGTATGTATGTATTTGTGTGTCCGTGTTTGTCACCCCACCATCGCTTGACAACCGATCCTAGTGTGTTTACGTCACCGTAAGTTAGCGTTTCGGCAGAAGAGACCGATCGAATAAGTACTAGGCTTGCAAAGAGTAAGTCCTGGAGTCGATTTATTCGACTAAAAGCGTCACTCCAGCACGGCCGCAGTCAAATGACTGAAACAGGTAAAATAATATATATATATATATATATATATATATATATATATATATATATATATATATATATATATATATATATATATATATATATCAAAATAAGCAACAGGATATGAAGTAGTGATGCAGTACGACCGTTTCAAGCGGCTCCATTTAATTAAACAATACAATCTTTACATCAATTTAAATGCAGTGTCATAATCAGCTGCACAAATAAATAAATAGAATTTTAACTAGTTGAATGCATTAATGTAATTTTCCTCAAGAGGGAAAGGGAGAAAGAGAGGGGGAACAGAGGAATAACTAGAAAGAGAACACAAATAGGTGTACTGATGTAAAAGAGATACGTGGTTACCTAGGCAGGGGGGAAAGGCAAAGGAAGGAGAGAGAGAGAGAGAGAGAGAGAGAGAGAGAGAGAGAGAGAGAGAGAGAGAGAGAGAGAGAGAGAGAGTCAGAAACAGCAAAAATGCAAGAGAGATCAGGAGAGAGATGGTTGGTGAAGCGCCAGTATATATTCACAAGTAACAGGGATCAGAGCGTAGACGGGATGGTAGAGTAAGGAAAAGAGAAAGTATGCCCTCAAGGTACGGATGTCATAATATACGCGGCCAGATATTGCCAAGACGGCGCGAGTAGGGAGTGGGGATGGCAGTGACTGGTGAGAACCTGGCTATGAAGAGGGGGTGGGGGAAAACAGCGATACAGTGTGAAGGGCAGTGATGGGGAGTGGGGGATAATCATAGTGTTTGAAGAGAAAAGGACGATATATAATATAAATAATATATATATATGCATATATATGGGTACAGGATGTCATAAACCATAAAAAACATGTAATACGAAAACAAATGAGTCGAATACGCAAACGAGAGAAACAAATAGAAAACAGGACAAGTAACGACCCTTCATCAGTTGTAGGCTGTCCCTCTACTCCTCATTTCGAGCATTGAACGACAAATGCGGAGTAGAGGGACAGCCGATAACTGATGAAGGGTCGTTCTTTATATTACTTGTCCTGTTTTCCATTTGTTTCTCTCGTTTGCGTATTCAACTCATTTGTTTTTTCGTATTTCATGTTGTTTATGGTTTGTGACGTCCTATACTCATATATGAATATATATGTGTGTGTGTGTGTGTGTGTGTGCGTGTGTGCGTGTGTGTGTGTGTGTGCGTGCGTGTGTGTGTATGTGTGTGTGTGCGTGCGTGTATGTGTATGTCTGTGTGTGCGTGCGTGTATGTGTATGTCTGTGTGTGCATATATATGCATATATATATATATATATATATATATATATATATATATATATATATATATATATTATTTATATTATTATTTGATTGAACGCCACGCATCCATTTCCAAGTGTGTATATATTAATATTAATATTTGTTTTTATGATATAATTAATATAGTTTTACATTAAATTAAAGGACTGTTCAATACGTTTGTTGGAATAGTATTGACAAAGACTTCGAAGTTTCGACCAGCTGAGCCATCGTTTAAGTTTATCTTGGCTTAATACAGACCTGTTAAGTTAAAAATGTTCTAGAGTAACCCGAGTTAAATTTTAATTAAGCTGTATAATAGGCTGTGGCGGCCAGATGGTGCAGAGAATTTTTATTTATTAAATTTTAGGAAGTGCTAATTGTTAGAACCTATTCATGCATGTAGAGATTTATATGTATGAGATATCAATATACAGGACTATAATAGCGACCACGAATACAAAACACTGTTATTTCAGAACTTAAACTGGTACAGCATCAGAAAGAACTGAAACTTCTAAAGAATGATGACCCTGGTGGCTGTTCCCTGCATTATTCACATAAAGAGTTTGACAGTTACTGCTACGTAGTTTTAATTTGGATGAATTAATGAAGTTAATGAAACTGGTGAATTTGATACAATTTCATCTACGGACTAAAACATTGTCCAAAGAATCTTGTTAAGCACATGAATGAAGACTGACTAAACAAAACCACATCTCCGTATATATGTATGACGGCTATCAAAAGGCATATCCCTAGCAACGTGTCTTGCCTTGTGTGATACTCTGACTTTGCCAGAAAATTAATGACACTCTCCAATTGACGAAAGTGTCACCAAGGTCTTACTTCTCTAAATTGCTGTCTCCAAGGAAGACAAACATTCAAAGGATGCCACCCAATAGTAACGTCCCTTGATTCAATGTTTTATTCACATGAATTCAGGAGAATCTCCGCGAACTAAACGAGACTGTGTTTTTTCAAAATAGTGGCGAACAATTTTTTCCACGTGATCGGCTTGAAAAATTAAGACACTAATATATTTTCTTACTTTTCTTGACATAAAACCAATGGTAGCATTAATTCACAAATAAAGAAATCATATCCACCAATGCCTTGTAGAGCACGCATATTTATCGTTCGACATACACACACACACACATGTATATATATATATATATATATATATATATATATATATATATATATATATATATATATATACACACACACACATATATATATTCTAGGCATCCGTCGGTCTCGAAAGGTCATGGATCTGCACCCGAAGAGATCGTGTCACTTGCTGATGGTGGTGCGGCGTATGCTGTGGGCTGGAGGCCCACACGGAAGTGGCAACCACGCATACAGAGACTGCATTTGAAGGAGCTCTCTGCGTATATATACGTTTATGAATTTGTTTTGCGAGATTCATATGTGTGTGTGTTTATATATATATATATATATATATATATATATATATATATATATATATATATATATATAACAAATCGTGACGGATTATCATTCCGGGTAAAATACTTCATAAGCTCTGTTGACACCCCAGGTTAACAATATTACTCGGATTAGTGAAGAACTCCAAGTAATCTTTTGGTATGTCCCGAGTTATAGATCATCACAATTCTATATTGGAAATTATGAATAGGCTTCAGAAATACTGGTTTTTACAGAATGATATATAAAAAAACAAGTTTAAAATAATGGCCATCACATATAATTCCTTTATTAGAGCAAACTTGACTTGCAGCTGTTTCCATTAGTCATTATAGGTACAATACTGATAGTTTTACTCAATTAGTTTATTGATCTTTTGAGGAAAATTGAACGACCTAGGAAAATTAATGCTAATTTCGCCAGAGCTATTGCTGGCCAGTTCAGCAACGTAACTGCATGTGTGCAGTTGGTGATTTCTCCATCTGTTCCTTCTTTGGACTTTTTCCCATTATCCCTTTCATCTTTCCGAGGAAGAGCTGTCTCTTCTCAAAGCTCGTCGTTTTAACGTTCATAATCTTCACATCGTTTTGGCTTACTGTTTTGTTTTTACTGTCTTGTTCTCACTGTCCTGTTTTTGTTACCACTTTCACCCACCGCAAAACATCCCAAATTATATTTAATTTGCTTTGCGGGAAGGACTGTTTTAACGAAGTCGCGTTTTGTCCTTACCTTCAAAACGCGGAGTAGATGAAACAGGGGACAACTGATGAAGGGGAATGAGCTTTATGTTGCCTGTCTCGTTTCTCTGTTTGTTTATTTTTCGCTGTTCAAAAAATAGTTCGTTTTTTTTAATGTTTTTGTTTGTATGTTTTCGTTTCTCATTGTGTCTACGATTTTTTGATGTACTGTACCCATATTTGCATGTATATATACATATATATGTAAGTATGCACATATATGCATGTATATATGCTTTTATTTATATATTATATATATATATATATATATATATATATATATATATATATACATATATATATATATATATACGCACACACACACACGCACACACACATATGTATCTGTGTATGTATATGTGCGTATGAGCACGAAAAAAAATTTTTTCTTTCTCAACAGTTACAACAGCGATGGCTCATTGCATCATTTTCTCTGAACTAGAATCTTCACATTGATACTTGAATTTCTTGCGTTTCAACTTTTCTCTGTTTTTGTTATTTACTCATTCCCAAAGTTGACGGACATTTAGCGATACGTAACACTGAATCTCTAGCGAGACATTTTATTTATTCATTTATTTATTTATTTATTATTTATTTATGTACTCGAAGAGACCCAGAACGGGTCGAAATATGTGTCGTACTAAATAAAATCTTTTTTGTTTCCATCTGTTTTATTAATACTATATATATATAGGTAGATAGATTCATTGATAGAGAAGAAGAAGAAGTAGAAGAAGAAGAAGAAGAAGAAGAAGAAGAAGAAGAAGAAGAAGAAGAAGAAGAAGAAGAAGAAGAAGAAGAAGAAGAAGAAGAAGAAGAAGAAAAAGAAGAAGAAGAAGAAGAAAGGAAAGAGGGTGGAAATACACCAGTGGCAGCGACGCCGACGCGGACAATGATGAAGATGATGATGATGACGACGACGACGACGATGATGATGATAAACCATTTAGTCATTTTTATCACTATCGTCATCGTTGTTATCATATTCATCATCATCATTATTGTGAGCCTCATCCTCTTCACCATCATGATCATCATGATCATCATCATCATCATCATCATCATCGTCATCATCATCATCAATATATCATCATCGGGTGTAGAGCAAGGAAAAGACTTTGTCTGACAGTCGGAAATTCCTGATTTGTTAGAAACATTCCTGGAATTATTAAAAACAACGGTACCTAAGTTAAATGCTCTTACCATTTTCTATCGACAGAATGGATAAACAGCCTTCTGTAAGGTGAACAAATAGGATGTAGAATTTTCATTTGCTGCGTATTTATTTCACAGTATGGTTTTTAAGTGTCCGGAATGTTGAGATGTTTATAAAGAAATGTGTAGGTGTGTCTTCTGTGATGTTGTCTTCGACAGTTCCTGGTGAATGAATGAGTGAGTGTATGCGTGTGTGAGTGTATTTGAGTGGGTGTGTGTGTGTGTGTGTGTGTGTGTGTGTGTGCATACGTGCGAACGAGAGTGCGTGTCTGCGTATATGTGTATTTCTGTGGTACTGGAATTCATCTTAGAGCCTTCCCTACAACCCGTTAAGCATGTTGGTGGCTAGCCAGCATGTGGAATGCAGAAAATAAAGAAAACTCTAGAATCTAGAATTGAGAGTCTAGTCTAGATTCTGCTGTTATCAAGAACATCTTGTGGTCTGTGTAGCTGTTGGAAGAGCCAAATATGCGGAATTGATTTCACTCTGTATGTGATGTGTACATCTATACTTTTTTTTCTGTTACTTATTTCAAATTCGTTTTTAGCGACAGAAGCAGTATTAGTTCCGAATACCAATCTGTATACTGTATATATTTATGCACTCAGCACAAGCTGAATAGCTCGTTGTTGCTGGGACAATTTTCACAATAAGATATCTTTATTTCAATTTCTTTTTATTCCATTTCAGACCATGTCTTCACCGACGGATAAGTCACCAGATCTGCATAGGTTTCTGCATTATTTGGGAAAATTTATAATGTCTCAGAGGTGTAAAAATTTTTCTTACATCCTATCCTCGAACATCCACGTGATGCTGACCATAGGTATCACAAGACTCTTCAAGGGGCAAACCGACAACCGAAAATGTTTGCCTTGAGATTTGTTAAGAAGGGATATAGAAAGGAGGAAACGCGACTACATTAAAAAGCTCACATAACTTAAACCGATCTCAGTTGTTAGTTTATATTAAAGCTAAAGTGTCTATTTATATTATGTATGCGTCTTTGTGCTTTGTGCTTGTTTGAGTTTGTATAATGTTGTTTTAGCACAGTTAAAACGAAAATTCACTAAAAACAAAATCAGATTACAAACTGAAATATGAAATAACTCCGAAGCGTCGCACAGAGTGTAGGGACCGCACAGTATGGACACTTTATTTATGTTTGTAACCGTTACATTTAAAGAAGTGGGCAACCAATTCAGCAACTTCACAAGATGGCCAAAACCCTCTTCAAGGCATTGAACTAACTGACCTATACACTACACGTAAACGTGTTTTTAGCAAACTTTTGTAAAATTAAACGGATGCATATAATCTTTTACTCTTTATACACACAATGTAATAGAAATCGATGATATAGGGAAACAACTGAAACATTACGAATACGTTCGGTTTGCTTTTAAAAGACTTTACAAAGAAGCCAGTCAGATGCAATTTAGTTTCCTGCAGAAAATGTGCCCCACGCCTGTAATATAGGAACCACCGATTCATTGGCGGGTTATCCTATACGCTTTCCACTCAGCCTTCTGCAACCCCTTACACGTCAAATATGGGAACTTAACAGAATGAAAATGCTGCCTTGACGTTTTTTTTCCCACCAATTTGACCGATAAAATATTTTCTTCCCGACGTACAACGTATTAATTTTGTTTATTAATCAGTTGGTAGTAAGATTATAGAATCAGTAGAGGTGCAAACAAAATAGTTTGAGGTATTTTAGTCACGTCTCTTTACGACCCTTTTAAACTTGACCAAAGTGAGTATAATAATAATACAGATTTAATCAAATACATACGCCACCCCGCTGCCTTATATGGGTACGGCCTACATATGGTAGGAATTGTCAATGCTCTCTACGGTTTAGATCCATGTCAACCTCGTTCGAGCAGACCTATTATTAAAGGGATTTTAGCCGTGAACTTCCCGATTTTATTTTTATTCTACATAGTGTATCCTGGGCCACACTATCTAACTGGCAGCTATTTCTAAATATGAATAGGCTCTCCCACTGGATCAAAGTCATTAATGCGCCGTTGTTGTTGTTCTTGTTCTTGTTGTATGTAAGCAATAATAGAGCTGACTTATAATCAGTAACGTTCGACTCTGACCTTCCCATCTCGTCAATCAGTAAAGGTATATCTACGGCTGCATTATTTGGTGATTTACTACCTTTTCTTTTTAAATAAATATGGCAAGCTAAGCTTTAAAGATTTGGCTGCTATTTCAAGCACGTGGAGCGACCTCATAGAAACACCCTTGTTGGCTTGAAGCCTCATTGAATGTTATGTAGTATTTTGTTCCTTTCCTCCACGGTATGTACTCAAACGCCGTCGAAATGAAGCTTAATCTTAATTCCTCAGGACAACAAGGACCAAAATCATAAAGGAGTTAAATTCACTCCTTTAAAAAACCCTGCCCCTTTAGTTATTCTGCCTTGTGTTAATTTATCTGAAAAACATTCTCTGATCTAATAAAATTCCTAAAGAAAATGCAAATAAATAAAACCGATATACATTCTACATTATATTACAAGAAGGATCAATAAAAGAATCATTTTTCTACTTGTAAACAACAATCAGTATGAGAAAATCTGAAAAAGTAACAAAGAAATTGCCTTGAAGCGTTCTGAATGTTGTTTTGAATACGTAAATAAATGCTATTTCATTAGTTTTATTCCTTCATTAGCACTACTAAACTGTAGAACACTTACATTTATTAATATAAAGAAATATATTTTATTGATGAGAATAAATATATTAGAATCTCTTCTTGGATGAGGTTTCACTCACTTCGTGTCATTTCTATCACGACATTTTCCATTTGTTTAGTTTATCTTAAACAACTTGGGAAAATCAGAATCGTAAATTGGCATATATTTTGGTTATTCGCCTACAGAAATTTTCACATGTTAATACATAAGACACCCATGTTTCAATTATATTTCGGTTATAGATATTTTTGATTTGTGTATATGCTTACAGTTTTATATAAACGTTACTGTTGACGTTATTGTGTATCACGCACAGCTTAAGGAGATGTACTATCAGCTACTTAATAGAATAGAAACTGTATAACCGATGGATTCACAAACATCAAATCACAGATGCATATGTACACTCACGCACGCGCATACACACACATATGTACACACACAATTAACTACATTGACATAGGTATATAAATATTTACGCATTTGTGTGAGCACGCAAATGAACATAGTTATTTGAAAAGCAATCACAAAAGCTGTAAAACCAATGAAGTGTAGGAGTGTGCTTGCTACTGATTGGTTATCCATCTATTAGGTCATAGAGAGACCTAATTTACACATCTCCATCAGATCCTATTTACATCGACTCTCTCCTCCACTCTGTCTTTCTCTTCTCACTCTCTCATATATTTCGCATTCATTTACACCGATGGTATCATAGCAACACGTGCGTAATAACACTAAAGCATATAATGACAGATATCCGCAAGAATATATATATGTATACATACATAAACATATATGGATGCGTGTATGTAGCTAACAAAACGTATGTATGTATACACAAATATGAATATGCTTATCTATCTATCTATCTATCTATCTATCTATCTATCTATCTATCTATCTATCTATCTATCTATCTATGTGTGTGCGTGTGTGAGTGTGTGTTAAATGATGGACGCTCACACGCATACATATTCATATGCGTGTTTCTATAAACATTATGAATTATGATTGCATTGATCATATACTTACAGAAACACATTTAGGTTATCAATCTGGTTTCCAGGAAGTAACGGATTAATAACATAACGCTTGTTGATGAAATGACTGCAATTAAAGGAACGTTTAGAATGAATAAAAAGGAGGTTTATGGCTTGTATGGGGCACTAGGAAATATCTAGTGAAATAACTGTAACAATCGCATTACATTTGAAGTAAATGTATAAAATGTACAATTCCAAAAATCTATAGAATGGTTAGAGCCTATACGCAAACTGCGGCCCGGGGGACTTTCTGAATAGCACGCCAACGAAGAATTACCTCGAATATTTTTAGTAGTGCGACTTGCTTGAAAACGATTCATGTCTCGTGCGGCTCCCTTCTCGAAAAAGGTTACCCATGTATTGGTGAAATCCTATTGTAGCGATCATATGTCACAACAGGATCTGATCATTTCATTGTGGAAGTGAAGTGAAAATAGATGCTCCTGGCAATGAAATATTGGGTGTAGACTCTACTTATAGCAGACTGGATCTTAAATCCACATAGATGGGCGTTCCTAAACTGGAGTAGATTTACCTCCAGCGGGTAAATTTCAACTACTCACCGGATGAAGTAACTAATTATGGATTCGTACCTTCTTTTTTTTTAATTATAATTTTGAAAAATTTTAAATTTAGAAGAAATTTCGAAATAGACCTTTCTTTTGAAAAATATTAATAAGTGTTTTTCTTTTTACCACTTTGCATGTAAATATATTATGGTATACTTTAACTTGCTATGTTGTTATTAGAGCAGTCGAATTCAGAAGATTCGGGTTGTTGTATCTGATTGTCATTGGATCAGACACAAGTGACTGTTATTTGAAATTACCGTAATTATGTTTAAAAATTGTGTTGTAAATTTCCTCTTTGTCGGTTGTTTAATTATAGTTGAAGTTTTAACTCAGATCACTGGACACAACAGAGCGGAGGTAAAATTACTTTCAAAATATTGCCAGGTGGTACATGGAAAAAATTAAGGTAAATATCCTGTGTGTGTGTGTGTGTGTGTGTGTGTGTGTGTGTGTGTGTGTGTGTGTGTGTGTGTGTCTGTGTGTGTAGGTGTGTGTGTATATGTAGGATGACTGATGACAGAATGAATAGTATCAGCTAAAATACTGTATGGTTCTTTCGGGTCTCTTTACATCTCGAGGTCCAATCATATCTTAGTTGCCCTTCTGTAATCCGTAAAATAAATCACTGCTCAGGAATTGAGGTCGGAATAATATTCGAATATTATTTACAACAAATGAGTTACCAAGTACACACACACACACACACACACTCAAAGGTTTGGTCTGGCTGGGGGCCAGGCTTTTGGCCAAGGTGCTAGGCAGTGGAACTGAACCCGGAATCATGTGACTAGAAAGCCAAAATTGCTACTACACACCCACACCTGCGTCTATCTATATATTTATCTCTCTATATATGTGTGTGTGTGTGTATACGTATATATATATATATATAATAATACAAAGAATATATATACATGTATACACACATATATGTACATACTTACATCTACATGTGTATATACATGCATATCAGGGTACAGGACGTTAGAACAATAAACTGCAGACAACGGAACGAACATATAGGAAAACGGAAAGCCACTTGGAATATCCCTTCATCAGCTGTCTCTATTCTATCTAGACGTTTCGAAGATAATATATATATGTGTGTGTGTGTGTGTGTGTGTATGTGTGTGTGTGTGTGTGTGTGTATGTGTGTGTGTGTGTGTGTGTGTATTTATACAGCAAAAGAGCACAAATGCTCTATCAATACTCATATCAAGAAAACAATCTTACCCCTCACCCTCATTAGTCATAAAGAAATCGTAGTTAGAACACTCGAGGTCAGTACAAATGCTACGCCTTGCAATCACTGATGAGCTTTTCTAGCGACTTGGCATAGCTAACACAGCTAAGCGTGGATCCCAAAGACTAACCTTCCTCTTGAGGAACTGAAGCTATTTCAGCTCTTATCAGTTGTTCTTCCTCTAACTGTATTTTACACTCCACCCAAGCCCATCCAACATATCCGTCTCTTCTTTAATCAATCCAGGCCTTCTATGAATAACTTTCTCCCTATTCTTCCTCCAGAGAGCGACCTCCCTCTAAAATTCTTTCCTAGCGTTATTTCTCGCGCAGGCGTCGTCGATTTTCAGGCGTTTAAGCTGTAAATCAACTGTATCGATTTCTTCAGTCTTAGTGGGTGTATTGAGTGTCGTGTGGATTAATTTGTATATGGGTGTGTATGCGAATGTACGTGTACATGTGCCTATGTGTATGTCTATGTATATCCTACGTACATCTCCCTCGTTGTGCCTCTCCCTCTCTTGATACACACACACACACACACACACACACACACACAAGCACACACACAAGCACACACAAGGATATATGTGTGTGTGTATATATATGCGTGTGTGTGTGTTTATGTATATATATATATATGTATATGTTGTGTGTGTGTGTGTGTGTGTGTATGTATATATATATATATGGGAGAATGTACGAAAAAACAACAACAGACGAGGACAGGTGGTGTAAACAACAAAAGGATGTATTAGTATGACGCTCGGGAATACGGAAAGCCTTTGACGTTTCGAGCTACGCTCTTCAACAGAAAGAATACGGAGACAAGGAGAAAAACACGGAGAAAAAAAATTGAATAGTAGAACTTGGAAATGGACGCGTGCGTTCGATGATAAAATAATACAAAGACTGTATATGCATGTATACCTATATATATATATATATATATATATATATATATATATATATATATATATATATATATATATATATATATATATATATAAATATATATATATATATATATATATATATATATATATATATATATATATATATATATATATATATATATATGTATATAAATATATATATATATATATATATATATATATATATATATATATATATATATATATATATATATATATATATATATATATATGGGAGAATATACAAATAATAACAACAGACGAGGACAGGTGGTGTAAATAACAAAAGTATATATTAGTATGACGCTCGGGAATACGGAAAGTCTTTGACGTTTCGAGCTACGCTCTTCAACAGAAAGAATACGGAGACAAGGAGAAAAACACGGAGAAAAAAAATTGAATAGTGTTCAGTCAACGGTCAATCATATATATATATATATATATATATATATACGTATATGTATATGTATATGTATATAAATTAAGCTGAAAATGGAGAAAATTTTTGATCGACAAACAAATTAACTATAGTCGGTTATTACTTTTTTTAATTAAAAAAAAAAAGACAATAACCGATAGCAATCAATTTGTTTGTTGATCAAAAGTTTTCTCCATCTTCAACTTAATTTAAATTTGATTCCTGATAAACTCTTGTGTTTTTCTGTTATTGCCTGTATCTTATGATAATATGATAAGTGTACTTGCATATCCATGCCCAGGGTTAAGATAGGTAATTCATATCGCTAGTAATAACGGATATTCTTATCCCCTTAGACGGTTATTCCAACCGCTAACGATACTTACCTTATATATATATATATATATATATATATATATATATATATATATATATATATATATATATATATATATATATATATATATATATATATATATATATATATATATATATATATGTATATATATATGATACTTTTACAAGAAGAGGGTTGATAGTGACTTCGAAATCACTGTCGTCCATCTTGTGCGCTACATGAAGATTGAGTAATTCTCCAGTTTAATATTAGATTGTGTTTCTTTTATTTAATTTGACACAGAACCAGACATTAATATATACATACACACATAACTATATACCTATATACACATTATCTATCTACGCACGCTTGCACATACACACACGTAGATGTATATATATATATATATATATATATATATATATATATATATATATATATATATATATAACATTCCTATCACAACCTGGCACCTTGAAGACTGCTTAAAGTATACTAGTCCTTTAATATTTGATATTCAATATTCAATAATTCAATAAGACAATCACTACTTCATTTCATTTTACTATATATACTATATATTCCATATTCTATATCCTACATTAATATTATAAGAATATAAATAAAACATAAAAAACAGAGTTGGAATTCCTTTGAGTAATATATATATATATATATATATATATATATATATATATATATATATATATACATAAATATATATACATATATATGTATGTATATACATACCTACATACATACATATATGTATATATATATATATATGCACATACATGTGTGTATGTATATATTTTCCTCAAGTTTTGTTAACACACTCACTCACACATACACTCTATGTCTCTCTGTCTCTCTCTCTCTCTATCCCCCCCCCCCACACACACATCACCTGTATTTTTTATTTATAAGCTATTATTTATAAATTTATGTGCTTCGAAATCCATTGTCGCAAAAACGAATTATTTCACATTCTCTCGAAATTTTATAATTTCTTGTGATATTTTAGTTATTGTTTAGTTTGATTTTATATTTTAAGCTGCTTCTTCTGAATAATAGCATTTTTAGTTGCACATTAGAAGGAGACAATCACTGGTTCACTGCTTTTACGTGGGTATGAGTAACACGGGAGCGTTTATGCAACTCGGGTGGAGCAAATACCACAATGTATTTGTTTTAAAAATATACCGGTTTACGGTTTTATCTAAGATATACTCCATAAAATCTTTATTGATGATATCAATATTGATATTTTTCACCGGTGTATGTACGTAGACATAGGCAAATGCGACGGATTTCCGCATAGATATTGCCTACCGCATTGCACTTACAGAATATTGGTCAGTCCGAGACTAAAGAAGATGAACTATGATCAAAAGCGTGCTAGACATGACCATTCCGTCCTTTTTTTTACGTTTATTTTTATCAAATGCAGATGCAGTGTATCTAAGTTTTCCTTTCATTAAGATGTTACGAGTTATGTGCTTTGAGGTAATGTTAATAGGAGGATGTGGAGGTACAATGGCCCAGTGGTTAGGGCAGCGGACTCGCGGTCATAGGATCGCGGTTTCGATTCCCAGACCGGGCGTTGTGAGTGTTTATTGAGCGAAAACACCTAAAAGCCCCACGAGGCTCCGGCAGGGGATGGTGGCGAACCCTGCTGTACTCTTTTGCCACAACTTTCTCTCACTCTTCCTGTTTCTGTTGTGCCTGTAATTCAAAGGGTCAGCCTTGTCACATTGTGTCACGCTGAATATCCCCAAGAACTACGTTAAGGGTACACGTGTCTGTGGAGTGCTCAGCCACTGGAGTGCTCAGCCACTGGAGTCCTCAGCCACTTACACGTTAATTTCACGAACAGGTTGTTCCGTTGATCGGATCAACTGGAACCCTCGACGTCGTAAGCGACGGAGTGCCAACAAATAGGAAGATATACACGTCTGGTATAAAACGGCATTACACAAATAAATAGTTGGTTGTCGTTATCTAAAAATAATCTATCGCAGAAATATATATTAACACAGAACGCACTCCGTACTACTCGAAAGTAGGTCCGATACTCAGTATTCACGGTTCAACTACCGACTTTTAAACCAACAGACGTCGAACCAACAATGTCAACAACAATGACATTTCACTCAGTTCTTGTCTATTGTAATCGGTTAGTCCATCTGCAGTCACATGAGGGTATTCAGGATTCTCCCATAACAGGTAACTTAGCTGCTATTTCTAGAGTGCCTGACGGAAAACACTGAATTCTGTTTGGTTGATTTCTCATTAGTTATCTTCTACAGTTCTCATTTTCCCATTCTCTCTCTCTAATATATATGCATTTGATTGATACTTTTGTTGTTTTTAGTCCCAGGTGGTCAGCACTGTTCCGGCAGATGTATTATCAAAAGGAATCCAACCGTGGCCATCCGTTTTGGTTTTTTCTTCTTCTTTTTGTTTCAGACATAATGGATTTATCAAGTAAGTCATTATTCTTGTCCCCACCTCCACTTTTCCAGAGCATCCCTCCTTTTTTTTATATGGAAAGCTATATTGTCCAATGCGTCCTTTAATTATTTTAAGACAGTGGCAGAAAATGATTGCTGGAATGGAGATTTTGTAGCTATTTCTCCTAAGTCGAAGACCACCATGCAGAAACTTACAGTTTGGCTTCTGCGTTCCATTGACACGTTCATTGTGTCAATGTCCTGAGTTGTGTTTCAGAAACTGCTGTTTTGCATAAAAATTTCTACTCTAACACAATGCCTCGCTGGAAGTTAATACGCAGTTTCAATGTTGGACAACGAATAATAATGTGAGTCATACTTTCAGCATTCATTCCACATAGCCTACATCGATTATTACACCTGGCTTCTATTGTCTGCAAGTTTGTTGCTATTTCCACTTCTTTTCTCATATTAATATGCATTTTCTAAATGAGAATACATCACTGACTGTTACAGGATCTACACCTCTGCTTATCTATGATAGCTTTGCTTTCAAGGCTTAGACACATAGACACATACACACACACACACACACATACACACACACACACACATACACATACACACACACATCCATGTGTGTGTCTGTGTGTGAGTGCGTGCATATGTATTATATATATATATATATATATATATATATATATTCCCTCACTTTCTCGCTTCACACACACACACACACACACACACACACACACACACACACACACACACACATATATATAGTTCACAAATGAAATGCAGAGATTCTCAGTATAGAAGACACTTTGTAGTGCTCAAAAGAATCAAATTTGGACTCCATGTCTTTACAGGGGATCGATTCCACAAGGTAAGGAAAGGTAAAAAAAAGTTGAGCGGGTATAGAGGCAATTATCTGAATACATTAAATATATTAAATATTTTAAATACAATAGTTTGGGTATGAAATACCAAATATGTATATATGTATATATACAAAACGAGGGAAAGCAAAAGGTGCAGACTTGTTTATCCACATAATTGCCTCTGTATATATTCTCATATAAGAGTATCATTAAATCATAAAGTATAATTGGTTCTGCTGAGCGTGATGCCTATCGCAGACACTTTCCTAAGTGTAATCAAATATAATATGTCAAATATAATATGTGTGTAGCTTTCAATAGGTAAACCGTTTCCCCTTCTTGATTATTTTGCTTGTTTTCAGGTTTGATATAAAGAAAGATGATATTAAAGCAGTGTTTTGGGAAAGCAGCAAAATAATGCTGCAGATGTAATATCTCCTTTAACTAACCACATTACAACCATAACGAGAGAATGTTATGAACACACATGTAGCAGATGTTAGAATACGTAAAATACAAGCAGGTTCAAGTGGCCGACTACTGATGGTTTTTATTAAGAAAAGAAGATCATATGTGTGTGTAGATACCGAAATAAAGGAGTATATCAAATCAATGTTTTAACTCAGATACATACAAATATTATGTGTATTTGTGCGTGTGGGTGTGTGCGTGCGACTAGCAGACACACACACACACAGATACACACACAGATACACAGACACACATACACGTTTTTGTTCCATTTTTTTATATTTATATATACATATAGCGGCGTACGTACACACTAATGCTCGCCTTATAGTGGGTATGTATCTAAATTGTGTACTACTCTTATTCTATCTTTTAGTCACCCTCATACTTTCTTCCTCTTTTGTTTTTCTCGATCCCCCTTTCTTTCTCACATTTATTGGCCCTCTCTTTCCTGAACTCCCACTTTTTCCTCCTCGTTTATATCCCCTGTACCTTTCCCTTTGTCTAATTTTTATTCTAATCCTTCAATCCGGCTGCCCCTACCTCTCTCTCTTCCTTCCACGTGACCGGTGTCCGGCCAGCTATGACCTTTCTTTCTTGGCCTGACTGCCGACCGCCAACAGCTCTTATGGCCATCTCCTATGTTCTGGGCTTTAGGCTTTCACTTTATACACGCCAGCTCAATTTGATTCGTTCTCTGTCGAAAGACACCTGTTGTTATATTCTTGTTGCTTGTATCTGTAATTGTGTACGATGTTCTCCGTTTTTGTCTATGAAGCCGTACACATTCGCTAGCTTTCTTACAAAAAGGTCTAATGGTCTTAGCTTAGACTTTTTGGAGGGCAACCAGATCGAATTGTCTCAAATGTAACTGTCCGAAACAGTAAGGATTTCTGGTATACTTGACTGAGGAAAGAAGGCCACGAATAACGGGTCTTTTTTTGCCTGTCCTATTTTTTGTTTCTCCTGTCCGCCTTTGTATTGTCTATCTGTCCGAGTGTTTTATTGTCCTCTGTTGCGTTTGTGTTCCATTATATATATATATATATATATATATATATATATATATCCCATTTAAAATTAGTGTACATATAAACACAAAAGAGACGACCCTTAACAAGCAGCCTTACATGCTAGAAGTAGCAGTCAGAACGACCAAAACCACATTTAAGAGCAATTTCGAAGGGAATGAAAAATAAAAACTTTTACCTTGTTTCTTTTTTTACAGCCATACCTAGATTTCGACTCTAATTAGCAAATAAAATAATTTGCTAGGCGAAGTTCTCATCAGTGGGTAAGCCATATATATATATATATATATATATATATATATATATATATATATATATATATATATATATATATATATATATGTGTGTGTGTGTGTGTGTGTGTGTGTATATATATATATATATGTGTGTGTGTGTGTGTATATATACATATATATATATATATATATATATATATATATATATATATATATAGTTAGCAGGAATATGTGTAGCTACACGCGTAGATAAAGGAATATGTTCGCCGAGTTTCGGTTTTACAAATCTATTGAAGCAATGGTGAGTTATACCTACTCGAAGAGAATGGTCACTCTGGAGTAATTAAGTGTGCAGTCACCTGCTTGGGGATTTACACGTGAATCCTATTCCCTTATCTGGATCGTTGTTAATTTTTGATCTCGAATTATTTGAATAAAGGTATTGTTAGATGTAAATTCAAGCCTGCGTCTCTATTTGTATGAGGCAAAATGTTCATGTACAGATAGATTAGATAGATAGATAGATAGATAGATAGATAGATAGATAGATAGATAGATAGATAGATAGATTCATACATACATACATGCATACATACATACATATATACATACCCACATGCATACAAACACACATATATGAATATAGTCATATATATATATAATAGACATACATATATACATACATACAAACAGACAGACATATATGCAGACATATATATGTACCTGATAACTCATGTAGGTCGATGACCGGTTGCTTGTTTTTGATGAAATCATCAGAATGCATCATATATATACGTATTTATAGCGTTGGCAATATCTGCTGACGTGGTCGTTTTCCCCATACTTGTCATTAGTTCTATTATCTCATCATAATCTTGCCCTTTAGATTAAATGATCTCATTTTCTCAGAAATAAAATCTGTTAATTTTCTGAACCCTCCAGTTAGTCGCTCGTCCTTCAAGAAATAGCAGCTGAATCTTCTGCATAATGGATAATGTGACCCAATATATACTATAACAAAAAAAGAAATAAATAAAGAGACAGGATGGTAAAGACTTTGTTCAAAGTATTACGCAACCAGGATAGAATCTACAGTTAAAGAACAACATCTGTAGCCATCAACGAAGTTTGATATAAGCTTTTCATCTATGAATATGAAGAAGAGACATCACGGCTAAGCAATTTCAACATCTCAAGCTCGTACTTATTATCCACGGACTTTATGTTCCTTGGTCGTTATGTTTTTCTTTATTTATGTTGTATGATCCATGTTATGTTACCCAGGCGTCTAACGTCCCCACTTCTTATGAAAGCTTTTACGTAAATTCTTTCACTTGAGTCAAAATAACTCAGCCGGGATTTTAGAAAGCCGGTGTCCTCCTCCTCAGACACGCTGTACATAGCTGGCAACTCCAACTTTACTCCGCCGAACAATTTGGATGGGCTCAGTAGAATATCGTAAACTGCCGAAATCAGAAATTTTAATCCGTTGACTCTCTACCCTCTAGCCGTGATACTCTGCGGCTACCGCTTACTCCCATCAAACCCAAGGTCCCGTTGCAGCATCGTGTTACCCATGCAGGCTCACTCCTCTTCATTCGTTGGTTGTACCTCACTCACTTTGTCATAGCGAGTTGTGTTGTTATCCAGGCCAGCCTCTCCTCAAGATACTACACCTATCAACACTCTTTACATTAGCGCAACGCTGCTACTTCAATCCTCCTTTGCTTTCCATTTATATCTTACGTTGGCTTGAATACGTACCGAAAAGACCTCCACCCAGCACAAGTCACCAGAATTTTCAAACTGCTGAAGGAGAGCTTCAACTTGATGAAGCTCTTCTGCGAAGGCTCTGAGGAAGCCACAGACTTCTCCATAAGTATCTCTTACATATTTCTCAAAGTAATCCACTGCGGATATTGGAACCTCGGTAGCTAAAGAATTCTAGACCTTAAACATGTCAGGTACAAAGTCAGGCCTCCAATTGGTAGTCGCACGCTGTATCTTTCAATTAAACACCTTTCCGAGGCTATTCACTAGTTTCTCGGTGATGGATGTTTTCTTTTACTTCTCTGAACAAGCAATTACAATGCAGACCTTGCTATTGAACCTGTCCCTCAAGAATTACAGACTTGACTCGCGTGAGTTTCACTCCGCAATTCTAATTCAAGGTATTCAGAATTCTCCAGCTCCACGTGACCAACAGTATTATTACAGTTTGGTCATCTGACCTGGCTCTCCGTCGGTTATGGCGATGAATGTTCCAACATGCTCGGGAAATTAACGTAGAAATGGCTGAGCATTCCAGGAGATTGAGCGTGGCACGAAATCTGACAAGGCTGGTCCTTTTGAATTACAGGTACTGTTCATTTTTTCCAGGTGAGTGAACAGGAGCAGCATATTATAAAGTGTCTTGCTCAAGGACGCCATGCGCCGCCGGGAATCGAACTCATCGTAAGCCGAATAGCCTAACCATAAAGTCGTACGCTTTCACAGTCAAGTCGTCCGTAAACGCCCAAATGGAAGTGGCCTAGCACCGGATATAGTGAGCGACGTGTGAGAGAGTATCTGCTTATATATATATATATATATATATATATATATATATATATATATATATATATATATATATATATATATATATATATATACATACATACATACATGCATACATACATACATACATACATACATACATACATACATACATGCATACAAGCATGCATACGTTATACACACATACACGTGTACACACATACACGCATATTTATATATTCATACGTATGTGGATGTGTTTGTGCGTGGGTTCATGTGTATGTATGTATGTATGTATGTATGTATGTACACGCAGATGTCCACACGGAAGGATGATATATACGCATTTGTTTAAGAAGACGGACACACATACACACACATACACTTATATATATATATATATATATATATATATATATATATATATATATATATATATATATATATATATATATACATATATATATTTATATGTAGGTATATATATAGAAATTGATCTATTTGTCTGTCTGTCTGTCTGTCTATTTATCTATCTATCTAAGTGTGTATGTATTATGCATATATGTACACACACACACACACACACACACACACACACATATATATATATATATATATATATATATATATATATATATACATACATACATGCATAAATATATACATACATACATATATATATTTATGTACGTATATATAATGTATTTATCGATAGACAGATAGATAGGTAGATAGATAGATAGATTGACAGATAGATAGCTGTTGCTGTTATCGTTGTATGAGTGGGTGATTGTGGATCCCTTCAGGCTATTGATAGCTATATCTCTAACAGTTTACAAGTAAACATCGGAGACTGCTAGTCTCCATGGTTACAAAGAAACGTACAAGTTTCGTAGCAACAGGAGATAATTTACCTGTATATGTGTGTAATATATGTAGATAGAGAGGTCGCCATACATACATACATACATACATACATACATACACACATATACACATACATAGATACATATATATATATACATACATAATTATATATATTTATATGTATATAGCTCATTATAAAAGAAAAAGAGAGGGGAAGAGAGCTAAAGAGAAGGGAATGCAAGGTGGTAAGAAGATGGTATGAAGGAAGCGTATTGAAGAATAGGAAATGAATAGCTCTTAGTAGTAGTAGAAAATTACTACGTCAGTAATCATGTCCCTGCATACACTTGCATTCATGGCGGAAAGATTTGTAATGAACAAGAAAAAATACATTACAGCATTTGATTATTTCTGCACGATTATTCAGACGTGGCTATGTGGTAAGAAGCTTGCTTCCCAACTACGTGGTCCCGTGTTCAGTCCCACTGCGTGACACCTTGGGAAAGTGTCTTCTAGTGTAGCCTCGAGCCGACCAAAGCCTCGTGAGTGGATTTGGTAGACGGAAACTGAAAGGATGCGCGTCGTGTACCGTTCATCATTATGTGAACAATAATATAAATACTGAGATTGATGTAGATATTGGCTTCAGCAAGTTCGTGGGAGGTAGTTAGAGGGAAGTCGATTACATTGACTCCAGTGTTCAACTGGTATTTATTTTATCGTCCGCAAAAGGATGAAAAGCCAGTCGATCTCGGCAGAATTTGAAATCAGAGCGTAAAAAATAGACAAAATGCCGCTAAGCATTTTGTCCAGCGTACTAACGATTTCTCCAGCTCGCCGCCTTAAGGGATCAATATTGATATTACTAAACTTTTAAAAGGGATACCGCTGCGCAGCTACCGTCCAATAGCGGAAGCCAGTAACAAATGTACACAGCAAGCAATGGTGAAGTTTTTACGGCTGCTCATGATACGCAGTTAACCTGAAACGGTTAGAATTATCTCCCTTGCTTGCTTGGTCAAAGAATAATGTCAGATAATATCCAATATTTTCCTTAAATACCGCATTCGACCCGACTTCGGTTATTGATGATGTTAAAAACGTAAGAAATCATTAAACTCGCTGTTTTCTTACTTAAATGTATGGTCAGCCTTCCTTATAATTAGATTATCAGTTAATGCTATTTTCTGGGTCTGCATTGACAATCGGTAGTGCAACTTAGTTACTACTGATCAGCAAGCAAATAACAAACACTAACTAAACTGAATAAGCTTATATAATGTGTGCTTATAAATTCCTTGTTCTCTCATGAAGATCGAAGTAGGAAGATGAATCTCAGAAACCTCAAATAGAGAAATCTTAATAGATTTCTAATGTAACGTCTACACGTTTATACATACATGTATATGTAAGAACACAAATGGTTTGAGGTTCGCAACACCTGTTTCAGACGCATTTTTTATCGATGACCAAATGGATTACATCATGAAAAAAAATTGTTTTCTTCTCTGATTATCATTGAGATGAAGGAGTCAAAAACTATATTCGTTATGAGTCAAATCTTAAATTTTAACTTTTGGGTTAATTTTTTATGCACACGAAGAAATCAGTTTTGTTTTTTTTTTGTTTTTTTTTTATTCATGTTGTAATTGATATGCTCATCAATAAAAAAAAAACGTTCTGAAACAGCTGGAGTGAACCTGAATCCATCTATGTTCTTATTTGTTATGCACCATACTTGGAACATGAAGTGAACCGCGAAACTGCATATCGGAGTACGTCTGTATGTTATTTAGTATATACATGTATATTCATATCAATGAGTATATTGGTCTGCCCATATGGATGTGTATGCAAGATGTAGAACAACTTATGTATACATTAGTATGGGCGTGAGTGTGCGTATACACTGTTGATAGACGGATATGCTACTCTCGACTCTTTCTTAGTGCCCTTATTATTAAAATACCTCGATTCAATTGAATTTTGGAAATAATGTGTGTGTATGTGTAGATATATAGATGTATATATCTATGTACATGTGTATATACAAACGTATATACTAAACACACTCGCATGAAGTAGATGTTAGTGAAATCGTTAGAGGCAAACACTTACAACGAAACACACGCACGGTAAAACATATCTCCTTCGCGCTGTCATGACACTGCACGAGAAAATAGCATGAAGCTTGTCCTTATTTTCGTCATATTTAATGTAGTTTAGCAGTGGAGTATTGCTCGTCTGTTTACTTGTACTTTACAGCTAGTATTCTAGCTATCATACATCGAATTCCTTGCAGTAGATTAGAATTTTTATAGTGAATTGGAAAATTTTAACTTTATAGATTTAGTAGTTTATATTTATACGTTAAGTTTATCTTACAACACAAACACGCGCACACCGATATACATACATAAAAAAATACACATACACATATATATATGTGTGTGTGTGTGTGTGTGTGTGTGTGTGTGTATACATACATACATACATACATATATATATATATATATATATATATATATATATATATATATATATATATATATATATATATATATATACAATATATATATATATATATATATATATATATATATATATACAGAAGGAGAGAGAGAAAGACGCACACAGACATTTACATATACATTTATACACACATATATTTATACACATACAAACATATACATAGACATATACGTGTATGTAATCGTCTCTGTGTGTGTGTCTGTGTGTGTGTGTATCTAGTTTCCTTCCTGAATAAATTTTATAGATTAGTGTATGGCTGACTTCCCTAAGAACTGTCAATTAATGACAAGCCGTCAAAAGCAAAAGTATGCGAAATAAGCACTCCACTATGGTGCTAGCCTAATTCATCACTTCTTTAGAAGCAAATGATCTGTGCTATTTATTGGAAAACGAACTAGGTACATCTCTTTGAGGAGCAGTCAATAAATCGTGAAAGGATCTATTAGTAGACACCCTGTCACTTATTTCTGCACATCAATGGTAAAGGATACATGTGTTTTACAGTCTTAAAAACTATTGAACTATTGAACCCACGCTGAAACATAATAATATTCAAATTTATTTAAATTCATCTTATTTACACTGTTTAGTGAACACATACATACACACATACACATACATACACACGCACTCATACACACACACATATACTCACACATACACGCACGCATGGATGAGTGAGTGCCTTTGTGTATGTAATATGTTTATCGTTTAAAAACAGACTTGCATTTTAATTGCATAGACTATATTGTGTGCATACCTGCGAAAGCAAAAATGGGATTAATCTACCCGTAATGGTTTTGTACAACTCATCAGGTACGGTTGAGTGCATTCGTCAACTCGTTGGTAAAATTAATGGATAACAGCTGAAAGATTTAAACGCCACTCAGCTGGGCACAGTATTCTATATTGTTTTATGTTGTCGTGAGATTTTCATTACAGACTTGGAGTGTTTGTTTCAATTTTATAGGAAAGATACTCCCCGAAAGCTTGAAATATCATCCATTAATTTTTGTTCCGCTAGTTTTTGTTCTCTGAGAGCGCACAACGGTTCCTCACTTAGTCGGTGTTACGACTTTATGTCTATGTAAATTTTATCAAACGAAGAAGTTGGATCCCAAATATATCTCAAAGAAAATATGGTATATTCATTATAAGTTTCTCTCGAGACACAATAGATATTACAATGAGTATTCATTTCAACAGCCACCGTTGGAATAAAGACATTCACTTATTTAACAACACTACATACATACATACATACATACATACATACATACATATATACATACATACATACATACATACATACATACATGCCTCACCACGCACTGAAAAAATAGACGTCAAAAGACGCTATTACCACCATAACTTCTCCGAGAATAACACAGCACAACATAATGGAGAATCTATGGTGGTAATAGTGTCTTTTGACGTCTATTTTTTCAGTTTCCGTCTACTAAATCCATTGACAATGCTTTGGTTAGCCCGAGGCTACAGTAGGAGACACCTGCCCTAGGTGCCATGCAGTGGGACTCAACCCGGAGCCATGTGATTAGGAAACAAGCTTCTTACCACACAGCCCCACCTGCATATATATATACATATATATATATATATATATATATATATATATATATATATATGTGTGTATGTATGTGTGTGTGTGTACACACGCGTATGTATATTTATATATATACGTATGTATGTATCTATCTATATATATATATATATATATATAGATTCATGCGCTCGTGTGTGAGAGAGTGTGTGAGTGTGTGTGTGTGTGTGTGTGTGTGTGTGTGTACATGATTCATAATTCAAAATGATATAAGCACAGCCACAGGTTGATGAAGTTTATTCTTCGCTAACAATTGAAATAATGTCTAATAAACCGGAAATACACCTCCTGCTGATTATAATACCGGACTATTGTATTCTGCGAATGTTATTCATAATTTCCGTAGATCAGTAAAATAAAGAAATCTAACGTTTGAAATTGTATTTGTTTTTTCTTTTTTCTTTTTTGTTTCGTAATTGTTGTTCAAGTAAATTGACTTCCGGCAACACACCAATACTAGTTTCTCTGAAGTAAACCAAATATCTTTTAGAGAGAAGCATAAAATGAGTAATTTCTCCACGATCCGTAAAATACGCTAATTTTTATTTTACGTCAATTATTTTTAATTATATTCTTAATTTTCACTCATTAAATATATTGAATTCAAATTTTGGTACAAGGCCTGTCTTTGGACAGACGAAATGTCGCTAATCATTTTGTCCGGCATGCTACCAGCGATTCTACCAGCTCGCCGCCTTCACAAGTGTACAATATTGATTTCATATTTTGGCACAAGGCCAGCAATTTCAGACGAGGAGTTAAGTCGATTACAGCGACCCCAGTGCCCAACTGGTACTTACTTCATTGACCTCGAAAGGACGAAAGGCAAAGTCGACCTTGGTGTGATTGGATCTCGCAATGCCATACGAAATGCCGCTAATCATTTTGCCCAGCGTGCTAATGATTCTGCCAGCTCACCGCCTGGGAACGCTTCATGAATTTGCGTGTCACCTTTGCGCGGATGTCATGCTAATCTTTCTCTATCGTTTCAGTATTAGTATATGTACTACTGAAACTGGTACAACAAGTGTACAATAGAGTACGTTTATGATAGGTTCATCACTACTTACACAGCTTTATCTCCCGTACAGCTTTATCTTATTAGAGTAGTCTTATCTTCAGCATACAGTTACTTCTAAGTAGATTTATAATGTTTCATTTCTTTTAGTGGCTTAAGCCATTGGACTTGGGCTATGCTTGAAAAAATCCACCACAGTTCTTTTTTTTTTTCTCTTAAGTCAGGTACTTATTCTGTCGGTCTCTTTGACGAACTGCAAAGTTATGGGTACGTAAGCAAAGCAACACTGATTGTTACGAGGTAAGTGTAGGGACTTACGCGAACACAAAGATACACACTCATACACACACACACACACACACACACACACACACACACACACACACACACTCACACACACACGAATATAGCAGGCTTTCACACATTCTCCGTCAACCAGATTCCCTCACAAGGCACTGGTCGGCCCGAGGTTATAGTAGAAGACACACCAGAACTGAACGTGAAACCATGTGGCGGTTGCAAAGCGAGTGTCTAGACCACACAGACATACCTGTGCCTACAAAGCATACATATGTGTGTGTGTGTGTATATATATATATATATATATTTGTGTATATATATATATATAACTGGACACTATTCAATTTTTTTTCTCCGTGTTTTTCTCCTTGTCTCCGTATTCTTTCTGTTGAAGAGCGTAGCTCGAAACGTCAAAGACTTTCCGTATTCCCGAGCGTCATACTAATACATCCTTTTGTTATTTACACCACCTGTCCTCGTCTGTTGTTGTTTTTTCGTATATTCTCCTATATATATATATATATATATATAGATACATACACACACACACACACACACACACACACACACGCATACATACATATATATATGAGTATAGTGGAGGCGCATGGCTCAGTGGTGACGGTATTGAACTCAAGACCTCAAGATTGTGGTTTCGATTCCTGGATCAACTGATGTGATGCGTTCTCGAGCAAAACATTTAATTTCATTTTGAGCGAGTCCATTCAGTTGGTAAAGGTGAGTAATACTGCGACAGACCCGGGTCCCGTCAGGTGGAGAACATATACACCAAAGGCACTGAGAAACTGGCCCAATACCCCTTTAGGAGTAATATTGACTAACCATATATGAGTACATACATACGTACTTATATATATATATATATATATATATATATACACACACATATATACATATATATTTATACACACACACACACACACACACACACACACAACACACACACACACACGCACACACACATATACATATATATATATAAGAAATTAAAGAAGGAAAATGCACACACTTTACATAGTTTTAATATAATTTTTAATATATCTTATATTTTGTTTGTCGACCGGTTTCGCTTCGCTAATCATGACATAAAAATTTATTTAAATACGTATTTTCTTAAGAAAAAAAAATTGCTTGTGTCCATGTTATGTGTGCAGTTTATGAATGAATGTATGCACACAGCCAGTTTAAATTGTTTAAACTGGTTGTGTGCATACATGCATGTATATGTATGTATACGTTCGTATATGTAAGTATATCGTGTTATATATATATATATTTGTATTTATGTGCTTTTCTGAGTGTATTCTGCTGAGGAGGCAAAGTATTTCTAATGCAAAGCCAGAAATCCAGGATCTGGAATTATCTAGTAATTTCTGCTAGTTTATTTTGTTTTCTTCGTCTTCGCTCCTGTGTGCTATATGAACATTTTATTGTGGTTTAGAGTCAAGATTTGGCTGCTATTTTCAGCATGGCGGTATCTCTTAGATACCCTAAATTATAATTTTATACATATATATATATTTATATTTACACACAAATATGATATACTTACAAATATCATATTCTATTATGAGTCTTATTTTTGCCCTTTAAAAAGAAGGATCAGGAAATAAATACACTAATCTGCACAAAATTTATGTCTTGACGACAAGCATCGCCGGTCTTTCAAGCTAACAATTTTTGCCTGATTACAATATATTCTATCCTCGTTATGTAACCTACATATACACAGACTTTGTTTTTATCTACCCAACACCGATCGACAGTTTAAATATAAATTTTAATTTGGATGACCTAGATGATATCATACAAAATATCTCCAGTTATAGTAATGAAGTTTGCTATCTTTTGTTTGCTTTAACCGACAGTCACTCTAAAAATAGACGTGGTTAAAATATGATGCATCAGCCCAAAATAGCACAGATCTATGCATTGTTATCTCTTTTATCTTCCGGTGTTTTAGTAATGCAAACTAAACCTTAAACCTTACTGTAATTTTATAATACATGTGTGAGAAAATATAACTTTCTAAGGTTACGTTGGTAATAAAACCTGATAGCATATAAAGTGTTCAAATAGGTTGAGCCGCGAACATGACTCGGAATATGTAGTTATGTGTGTTTCTTTCTGAGATTGCGTAACTTCTCGGCCAAATCTCCCAAAATTGTGACTTGATGCCTTTGTAAAAACTTCTTCTTCTTCTTCTTCTTCTTCTTCTTCTTCTTCTTCTTCTTCTTCTTCTTCTTCTTCTTCTCCTCCTCCTCCTCCTCCTCCTCCTCCTTCTTCTTCCACTAATTCCGTAGAGGTCGACTTTGCAAACACAGCCGCACACGCACGAGCGCATAATTATGTAGATTATGAATCTTGGTATACTTCATATTTGGTGGTGATTATGCAGAGTTTTGCAGCGTGGATTGTTGTATGGTCCTCTTTTTACATGAATTTACATGAAGAAGCATTCTGAGATGAAAGCATTCATTTTGGGTAGGATGTACAGTATATAATCTACCAATTGTTGTTCCAAACTTAATACCTGAATGACATTGAATCTTTGTACCTATTTTACGCTTTGAAGTAGCATGATAGAGAGACAGACAAGCAGACAGACAGAGAATATAGCGAGGAGAGAGAATAGGGGAGACATAGAAAGAAAATCATGATGGTGTCTGGTCTTAGTTTCACTCTGTGGGGCAAACAGACAAGCAGACAGAATCTCTCTCATATATATATATATATATATATATATATATATATATATATATATATATATATATATATATATATATATATACCTGGTCGACACTGAATTAGATCGTTGTAATTGGAAGTGAATTAGATTTGTTTACGTTCATATCAGTTTTACCTAAGACGATGGCGAATTTCCGAGA
This sequence comes from Octopus bimaculoides, assembly GCF_046866305.1. Lineage (NCBI taxonomy): Eukaryota > Metazoa > Mollusca > Cephalopoda > Octopoda > Octopodidae > Octopus > Octopus bimaculoides. The sequence goes on along the minus strand of NC_142931.1, from coordinate 45,435,204 downwards.
AGTTAAATAAACTTATTAAATGCACAATTGTAGAGAACAAATGAAACGAACATGAAGACTCGGGTTTCAGTCCTTGACGATGAATCTGTAGTAAACCGTAAAGCAAAGCACTAATATCGAATATCAGATAACTTGATCGAGAACAAATCTAAAACAGTGGAGATACTCACTGGATTAACTTGATATATATCCGAAAGACATTGATGAAAGCGCTTGCATGTAACAACAACGTGTTATATCACACATTTTCCTGAAGAGGAAAAAAGTCCTCAGACTCAGCGTTTAACTTACATAAGTTTTATCCTGCTCTACTGCTGTAACGTTAGCCAAGTATGAGAAATAACTATCCAAACCAAGAAGCTATATCCATCCTGTCGACTTACTCGCAACCTGTATCAGATAATCTCTTTATTTTTGGTTGGTATTGTAGATCAACAACCAATGCAGATTAGCGTCAACGCCAGTAAATTGATGAATGCATTCTGTTTTCAACCAAATAATAGTTCAGAGTCACCTGAAATGAAAATAAATCTCCATTAGATATGAGCTAACCCCTTGAGGGTGACATCACAACAAATGAGGTGATAACAACCTTGTGGAATGAAACACAAGTCTTCCACTATGAACAGCAATAGAAATGGTGTTAAGTGAACAACTATCCCTTTGTCTGTATTCACTCAGGGTTAAATGGAAATTAATGGGCTGAGAATAGGAGCTGATAGATCGAAAGTGATACTAAAACAATTACAACTACAACTATAAACATTGCTATATGTGAATGTGGCACAAAGGCACAAACTATGGAGTACCTGTGGTGACACCTACACTGCAAGGATCATAAATTTTAATAAAGATGATGACTATGTTCAGATTTAGCCATTGTCAAGTTTTGTAATTTGTTTATTTCATAAGCACCGGTATAGGAACAAGGATCAAATTGTCGTAAACTGTGAATTTCTATCTCACCGTAACGGAAGCACAAACAACAGTTGAAAGTTTGAGAAGGGGTAACATCAGCCGTGATCCTGTGGCGAAGGAGTCAATTGTGAGCCCCCGTTTATCTTAATCGCAATATATATAAGAAAAAAAAAACGGACGAGTCTGCATAAAACTCATACATGCCTTGTGACTGGCGGTTCTTAATTATTTAAACAAATATACAGCGTTTGTTATATATTCATTAGGA